>NW_013952584.1:523908-529990 GCF_001266775.1 Austrofundulus limnaeus | reverse complement strand
CTCACTCACTCACTCACTCACTCACTCACTCACTCACTCACTCACTCACTCACTCACTCACTCACTCACTCACTCACTCACTCACTCACTCACTCAGCCAATAAGTGAGTGACCATTTACAGCAAATTGAACATAGAGAGGCAGTACCTGTGGAAATGAACAGTCTCGTTTGTCAAAAAAGATTAAAGTAAGAAAATTAAATGATTTTGATTTAGGTGGGGTTTTTTTGTAAATAAAATTGACTCATCAGAATGTTTTTAACTAGTTACCACTTGTTGCTAACAGTAGTACAATAATTTTTTTTCTGTGCAATTCCATTTATTTCATCCTCTGTTTTCTTTCTTTCTTGGCCAGGCWTTATGTTCTCAGTAGGAACACATGTTTGACCCTCGAGGTGCTTCTTGTCTTCACAAGTTTCCCTGCCTGCTGACGTCTGAAGGGTGTAGCAAACCCTTCCAAAAGCAGTCTAAAAGACTCCTCTTTCCCAAGCGCTTGGTCTTCAGTCCTCACTTATATTCTTTTTTATCTKCTARTTTATGATCTCACCTCAACTCAATGCACACATTCAGGTGTGTGAAAGACTTTTTGTTCACACTCTATAGAGTCATTGTCCTTCACTGAATCCACTCAGTTCACCCTTCTTTTCCTCTGTTCAGCCTTCAATCTGTATTCTSTGAGTTGTTCTGAGGAACTGAGATTCACCTCCCACAAATCTCCACAAACCTTCTGCTCATTTTACCCACACATGGTTTAGCTCTCACTCTGTACAAGTTTGTTCTTTCTTTGAACAATCTTCACATTAGCAGCTCGGGAGGAAATCCTGTCTCACAGCAAAAGTTCACCCATCAATTATRTACTGTTGTAAATCTGATCAGCACTGAACTGTGCCAGACAGAGATGCTATTAATCAAAAAAAGACTTGGAAAAGGGAGCCTAGTGCTTCAACATTTTTTTCTTTACCTTTCTGAATTGAGACAGGACGCACCCAAAGGGTGTATCAAGAATTACAGAAAATTACTTTTTTTGTTGCATAAATGCAATGCGATTTCTGTGTCCTGAATGACTTTGAGCTCAAATKTCAGCAAACTTAGGTCTTAAAGTTGAAAACGGAACACTAGCTGAAAAGGTAAAGTAAGCAAAACACAAGTTAATGGCAGAAAACAGCTAGCCAAAAGCCAATATAACAAAACACTGGCTAAAGGAAACAAACTTCTTGCTACAAGGCTAAAGACAGTAAACTTATAGCGAAAAGTTAAATATTACTAGCAAGTAGTTAAAAGTTGCSAAAAGTAGGCTAAAAGTAATCAAATACTAGCTAAACTTAAAGTAACAAATTGCTAGCTAAAATCAATAAAATGTTACATGTGGCAATCTACTAGCTAAAAGTATGAAAATGCTAATAGTAGCATCTAGCTACTAGGGTAGCTAAAAGTTAAAGTMAGAAATTGTTAGCTAAATTTGACAAAAAAGCTAAAAGCTAAAATAGGTAAGTTGCTATCTAAAAGTGCACTTTCCAGTTTTGAATTGAGAAAGCTCAGCCAGATGGTAAGAAAAATATCTCCAGCTACAGAGTAAAAGTAACTTTTTTGGATTTGCTATCTAAAAGCAACAAGAAGTTAGTTTACAGCCAAACCAAAAGACTACCTAAAAGTAGCAAATGCTAAGTAAAAAAAGAAAAAGAAAACCCAAAAGTATCATAAAATTAGCTAAGGCTTAGTATAACAGCTTCCCAGCTAAAACCAGCAAAAAGCTGAAAGTGTCTAAAGGATAGAATCTAAAAGTAGCAAAAGAGTACCTAAAAGTTGCAAAAATTTAACTAAATGTATTAAAGGRTGATCTAGAAGCTAAAAGTTATGAAAGAGAAACTTAAAGTGGCAACTAGCTAAAAGTGRCAAAATACTAAGTAAACATAAAATAAATGTCTAAAAGTATCAAAAGGTTAGCTAAAAGCAGAGGTGTTGCCTAAAAGCCTGACTAAAAACATTTAAGTAGCAAAAGTCTTRTTAGCTTCAAAAGGACAAAAAACASTATTTTGAARCAGAGCTCAGTATAATTCTAAAATGCAACAATGTTTTCCAAAGTATAACATTTTCAAAAATGAGCTGAACATGTTGATAGAGGATTAACAAGGAAGTATGCATGAGTTATTACAAAAAATATAGAAAATCTTTTGGGAAAAAAATAACATGAACCATTATAAATCAAAGTCAATCTGTCAGATTGTTAAACACATGAATTAGCTCAAGCTAAATTAGAGGGCAGATCAACCTGTCATGGCTGCGTTCAGGTGAATAACAGAAATAATTCATGGTGTTTTTATGACTTGTTTGTGCTTCATGGTTGACGGTGACTCATTTCACTCGAGTAGTTTTCTGTAAAACTGCAGCTGCCTTTGGGTGTGTGTGTTACTGTGAATGTGCCTGGAGCACAGCTGCTTGTGGCTCGCGTGTTCTGGAGTCAGTTTGTGCGGTCGGTCCGGGCAGGAGAAACATGCCACCAAATATGCTGATGTTTATCTGCTTCATGTTGAAATGAGAAGCCAGTAATGTTCAGGTTGTTTGAACAGATGAGATAACATCAGAACCACACCGCAAACACAAGCCGTAGACAAACTGATGCACTCGCCTCCATCAGCAGCTGCTTTGTCTTTGATCAGAACCACATTTATCATGAACCACTGGCGGATTTTTATGAAACTCAGAAAATAATCATCGGATGTATTTTAATAGGTAATATTGAGATGATTTTTTAACATATTTTTTTTTGGCACGTATCTCATTCTGCAATGTTTGTGCTCTTTCAAAAATGTATTTATCAAAAAATTTTAGCTCCTTCAAGCCATTCTGACTATGACTTTTGGTATTTCAGCAATTTATACCTTTTGAGATATTTAGCTTTTTCGTCCACGTTTTTCCTCATTGAAAATGAATGGAGCTGTCGTCAACATCCTTAAACCCCTTCAAAGTGTTCACAAAGCTTTACTGTAGCTACTTTTTACAGGGTCTGCTTTTATAACTTCACTAATTTCAGCTACCTTCAGCTTCTATTTAGCTGAATTTAGCATTTTCAATATGGCCTTTTGCGCTATTCTTCTACTACTCTAAACCTTTTGGCGTTTTCTGCTGTTTTAAGCTTATTTCAGCTGCTTTTGGATAATTTCAGCCTTTTGAGTTTTTAGCTACTTTTTAGCTAATTTTAGCTTCTTTCAGCCAAGTTCATTTTTTGTGATAATTTCAGCTTCTTACTGCTCAAATCAGCAAATGTGATGCATTTTGTTTTTGCTTATTTAAACAGTTTCAGTTGCTTGTTTATTTAGCTACGTTTAGGTTTGGTTCTAACTTTTAACTAATAAAAAATCTTTCAGCATTAAGCATTCACGCTGCATTTCTGCAGGAAATAATAATTTTCTATTTGAATTTTATTAGAAATCCGATTCAAAATAGCCATCACAGCCAGCTGATCACTGGTAAAATATAATTGGTTATTTTCAATGTGACAAACATAGAGCTAAAACTTGGTGTGGTAGCTGAGCAGTTCAACACACTGCATGACACCCTTGCTTTAAACTTTAACAACTTAGCGTCAACATCTTGTCTGTTAGCAACATATCCTATGAACTCTTCAACAGATTTTAATGAAACTCTTCTAAAATAATAATTATCTGTACATCTATAGGTGATATAGTTTTGGTGTCAATCCAATTCAAGATGGCCAGCACAGCCAACTAATCACAGAAAACACAAAATTTGTTATAACAATGTAATAAATTTGTTATATTTTACACACAGTGAGCTAAAATTTGATTTGATAGTAGCTGAGAGTTAACCCCAATTTATACTCCGAGGAATAACAAATTGTGCACAATGTGTTCTGGAAATTTAGCCAATGCATATTGGATTCAACCCTGTCCGTCTGTTAGGAAAATATCTTGTGAATTCTTGAACAAATRTTCACAAAACTCCCAAAGTAATTATCAGAAGTACATCTAGAACTGATTATCTTTTAGAGTAAACAGTGTTCAAGATGGCCGTCACACTTAATCAAATGTGGCAAACATAAAAATGACTGTAACTCAGTCAAGTTCACAGATTTAAATGTGATATGGTAGTAGCTGAGAGTTGTCCTCAACTTGTATTGTGAATGCTCAGGTCTTGAGAGATCTTGGGAAATTACATTAGATTGTGCTCATCAAAATGGCTGTAACTGTCCTTTTTTTTTATCACAAGATGATCTTAGTTCAACACTTTGGAATAAAAGGCAGGGAGCATTTTGACTTGTTCATCTGTAGTCACAGCTTGAACTGTGGGATAGCTAATTGGATTGGCAGCACAATGCAAAGTGAGAAATGCATGGGGGAACACAGAACAAAAACACAAAGATAGCTAGAAAATGAAAGTGGAGAATCGGGCTTTCTAATCTCCAAGGGGGTGGGATGAGCCTTGAACTGCAAGGTAATTAAGCGAGGTGTGTGAAGGGGAAAAACAACAACTAGAAGATAAACGTTCAACAACTGTCTGTGCAATGTGTGCGATCGTGTTGAGGTCACAATCCTTTCTCTATCAGATTAACTCTCCCTCGCTGGGCRAGCAGCGATCCATGTCTTCGGCACAGCCGCTGTGTCCACCACCCTGGAGAACAAAGGATTATCTCTCTGTTCACTCGTGTCACACAGAATATCAGAGATATTAGACTGGAGTGGAAAAAACAAATGAAGCCCATAACACACTTCTTTTCTTTACTTGGCATTTGTGAAAAGACTGCAAATAGTTAGCATCTTACCTGTGATACATAGCTTTGTGAACCTCTGTAGTTTGTTGTGATATTTTGTAAAGTGAGCTGCATTTGAACCATTTTAAAAGTTGTGCGGCTTGTTTTTACATATCACAGTTCWTAAATCATTTGTTCTGTACAGAAATATTTTGATGGTGATAATTTGTCTATAATGTTAAATAAAAAATTTTACAGGTGAAATTTTTGGGATGCACTACCTGTTTGATCATCTTCATATGAGGCTACATACATTTGATATWCTCTGCTGGAGTGTGACATGAATTGTGTAGTGCCAATGTGATGGATCATACAAAGCAATAGGGTATCAGAATGGTATATATATTTATACTTTTTATTAACAAAAACAAACTAAAAATAAAATAGGAGTAACAACTTTTTATAGATTGCATAAAAATGTAAGAAGTAGATGTAAAACATTGGCTGAAAAATAATTTCACACATGAAGTATCCACTTCATTTTTCACGGCAATATGGACACGGTCAAATGTTTTTATTATGCGACTTTTGGTCAGGTCCTTCTGGTCACTGTCTTGCTAAATAACTATAGAAAATTTGTACAGATTATAGTAACAACTAAAAACTGTCCATATTTTAGCATTTTTAAAAAGACATTTTAACGTTAACAATATCCTTTATGTTAGTTCAATCCCCAATGTTTAGCACTGCTTTCTGTATTAAATAAACCTAATAGGCATCAATTTAATCACGAGGCAACAGTTAGGATCTCATGGCRCTGATCAGATATTTTATTAGCCCACCATCAATAAGATGGCTGCGTGACTGCAGGACTTCCCCTGGCCCAGAACACAGGAACACCAGGCTGTCTCAATGGTGCCAGTTGATGTAATGAGGATCCTTGCAGAGTGAATGTCAGACTTCTTTTGGTTTGGTTGACATCAGCCTTCATGTACCAGGTCATTGATATTGGTATTAATTGATATCTTGCCAACTTTTCCACTGTGGAGTTCCTGATACGCTTCTGTACTTTTGTAATTTGAGAGTTTGCCGATGACTTGCCACCTCGATTGTTCAGCAAATTAACTTAAGCTACTATTAGTTAGCCCAGGGAAGCAACGAAATGGAAGTGCCATGCAAAATTAYGCAAGTTGGACCCATATTTATTTCTGCGCCCAAAAATAAGGTGGACATATAAATTTACTTAAGTAAAGTAACAAAGYATTTGCATCAATATCTAGATTGATCTGTATACTTACTAGGGGTGTAAGAAAATATCGATACACTGAAATATCGCGATATTTCATTTCCCGATACTGTATCGATATTCTAAAGC
>NW_013952584.1:515644-523005 GCF_001266775.1 Austrofundulus limnaeus | reverse complement strand
GGGATATATCGTATCGTGACCCCTCTGTCATGATATGTATCGTATCGCCAAATTCTTGCCAATACACAGCCCTAATACTTACTCTAACTCAGTCAAGTAAGTCAGATGAAATGACTTCAGTGCAATTGAAAAACATTGGATGTGTATCCAATTTAGTACCACATATGAAAAAATTCTTGGGTTTGATTGTAAATAAATAGATATGTCACGTTCAGACTCAGTCATAAAATAATCTGATATGGGTTTTATACCAGGTCATTTTCACTCCCAACTCATCACATAGACATTGTCCAAGGTTCCCTCTGTGTCCGGTTTTGGCACGTTGTGTAACCCCCTCGCATCAGTTATTGACGAGATCAGAACAAGGAGATGTTGTATTTTTGAAAAGTGTAGAAAATACACAACAACTAACCGTTCCAAACCCTAAATTTAACCTCTATCAGTCCTATACAGCCTATCCCTGACCTTAGTACCTAAAATTAACCATTAACCTGATCGCTAAGATTAATAAATGGACGCCAATCTACAAAAACCTGTGGCGTGAACTTGGAAAAGCCCCGTGTGTCAATAACTGACGTATGGGGGTTACTCGATGTCAAAACTGGACACAGAGAGGACCTTGGACAAGCGTTGACATGTGACRAGTCAGGAGTGAGAATGTGTTCTATACAGACAAAAAATGAGATTTGGATCACTTCTGCCTGCAGTGTGGATATAGCCTTGGTCTAAAACGGACAGGTGATCCCATCTATGGGAGAGATATATAACACAGACACAAAAAAATAATACAGCAATCATCAAACATCTTGAGGTTTAAAATCCACAGAGATGAARTAAAACCTAAAAAGAGCAGGTTTGAAATAACGATTTGAAAATGATGCCAAGGCTTGCCTTATTTCTCTTAATAGTCTTATCCATAAATCTGTTTATTTAGGTTGGTATTTGTCGACATTTTACTAATAAAAACTGAGTATATTTGTCTTGCTAGAGCTCTAAATGGTAAATGATGCTCAGTCCTTTTCCTCGTCATTAAATATCCTAAAACGCAATATGTCGAGGCAAAGCTACAAGTGCAAAGATACATACATATAAATGATACCCTTGAAACATGTTGTAAACATGGCACATATATAGCTCAGTTAAATTGAGTAAATTTTGTATTAGCAAACAGCTGTTTGACTTTCTAAATGTTATGTAATGTTATTCTTATTTCACACATGTCCTTTCTCATGGTTTTTTATATCATATTTACTAAAATTGACCAAATCTGTGCAAAAACCTAAACTATTGCATAGTTTTTAAAGTTTATGTTCAAACCTTTTTATTTTTCTTCAGTTATCTCAACCTTCAAGCTTTGTGGCACAACATAAATTTAGGTTTGACATTTTCTCTCCTAACTGGCCTGAAGTCAATTTTCTTGGCCATTCCTCTTCATGGAACAAACATGTCATATCTTCACCTGCAACAGTTTTTKTCTTTATTTCCTTGTTTCTGTCAGGTGGCAGGAGAGGAAACTACGTCTGCAGACTGCAACCGAAAAAGCTGGAAATCTGAGTCGATAATTAAAACAGTTTTAAAAACCTTTTAGCAAAATCAATGGTGATATCAAGAACCACAACAGAAAGGGTCTGCTAATCCTTTAAGTATGTGTGTCTCTGGTGAGGATTAAGAAGTCAACAGTGACACAACCTACACTTGTGAGCTAATGGACCAGGCTGGACTACAGGTCATGAATCTWTTAAGATTATATAGTGAATTATTGGGATTTATCTCCAATTAGCAAGTATTGATTATTKTATATAAAATAATATAAACCTACCAGTTGGATGAGTGGAGGATAAATGGTTACTCTATATATGTTGGGGTGTTCTTTAAAGAATTGTGTTTGACAGATATTGTGAGTTCAGTTTGTTTTTCCTTTAACTGTACTCTTTATATTAGAACAGATTAAATTAGATGTTTTGTCATTAGCAAATGTGGGTTRATAATTTAAAACAAAAGGTTCACCACCTGGACTAAGCAAATACACTGCAAAAAMTGTCCATCTTACCAAGTTTTAAAATCTTATATCCAGCCAAAAAGTCTTTTTGATCTTGTTTGGAGACTGATCAACTAAACAAGAACTGATTGTGTAAGAATAATAATCTTGTTTTCAGAATGTGTAAGATTATTTGTCTTGTTAGCCTGAAAATTTGACTCAAATTAAGTCAAAAATTTCTGCCAATGGAGTAAGAAAATTTTGCTTAGTAAGATTCTTGAAATTCTTGATTTGACTCAGTTTTTTCTTATTTTAAGAATCTTACCAAGTAAAATTTTCTTACTCCATTGGCACAAAATTTTTAACTTAATTTGAGTCAAATTTTCAGGCTAACAAGACAAATAATCTTACACATTCTGAAAACAGGATTACTATTCTTACACAATCAGTGCTTTTTTAGAAAATCAGTCTCAAAAAAAGATCAAAAAGACTTTTTGGCTGGATATAAAATTTTAAAACTTGGTAAGATGGACATTTTTTGAAGTGTATGTAAGAGACTCCCATGGACGATAATAGTATGTTTCAGCTGATAAGTTATTTAACCCTAAACTTCTCACTTCTTAAACAACCATGATGAAAGACAATCTGTTTCAGAAAGGTCAAATTATTGGTGTCAAGCAGCAAATCTAAGGAGACAAACTACTAAAATTGAATTAAGAACTCTCCAACAATTTATTAAAAACTAGAAGGAGAGTGAGTAAATACCTTTGAGGAAGGAAAGTTGATGAGAAAAAAATCTTGATTGACTGATCGACGATCACTGGTAAAACCAAATCGTAGAATGACAACAAGTGCAATTTGTGGCTATGTTTAATAATGAAAGTAAGAACATTTCCACACTGTGAAGGGAACTCGAGGGAATGTATTAAACAGCCATGTAGCTATTAGAAAATCACTTATCAGTGCGGATAATCAGAAAACACAGCTTTGTTAGGGAGCATAAMGTTTAGAGACTGCAGCAGTGGAAGAAGACCATATGGTCTGATGAGTCCAGATTGATCCTGTTCTGTGATGAGTTAGGAGAGGCATCTAAAGTGATCATCATGCCTATTGCCTACTTTACAAACCTGTGGGAGCAGTGTCATTACTTGGGTTTACCATACATCAACTTGTACCAAGTGTCTGTAAGTTACACAGATTTTTCTGTGTAAYTTATCCACCAAGTAGAATTAAATAACCACATTGACCTACTATAGAGCACAGCAGAAATGGTGTTGTGCCACAATATCAATGTTTTTCTGACAGTCCTTAGACTGTTCCTTTCAGCAAGTAGGAGCAAGCCCCCCCCCCCCCAAAAAAAAAATGTTCAAGATCAGTGTACAGGTAAATGTTCGAAGGGGTTGACATGCATGGGTTGCTACAGTTGGTCTGGTCTAGGTTAATGTGCCCAAAGAAAGGGGGTCTTCTGATGACCTGAATACTCAATGACCACCAGTGKATTTTTCTCTTCCCTGATGGTACCAGCATGTTCCAGTGGCAGGATCCATCAGGCTCTAGACTGGTTCAGGGAGGGTAAGCATCACTTCCACACATGGACTGACCACCACAGAGTCCAGACCTGAACCCCATTTGAGAATCTTTGGGATGTGCTGAGGAAGACATTGTGCAGTGGTCCAAATCTCCAATAACAAGATTTTTGTGAAAAATGAATGCAACAWTGGAAAGAAATAGCAGAAGCTTGTGGAAACTATGACACCGTGAATGTGTGTCATGATCAAAGCTGAAGACGGCCCAACCAAATATTAGAGTCTGGGCAGTGTGTACAATTTTCTTCCTTCAAAAGGTATCAAATGGAAAATTACGCTCATCAAATAATCAAGGAAACAAATCAGAAAAGTATAATTAATCTGATTTTCCCAGCTGATACTAAATATTCGTAATGACTGCCAACTAAATAATTACGCACTCAAGCTTTAATGGTTGCTTTTGTTTGTGTTTAAACACACAGCCATCGGCCTCACTCAGTAGCTGCCAGCTCCCAGCGTTTCCTTATCCTCAGATTAATGTGGTACTTATTTTTTCTGAGCCAAGGAGCAAATGGTAAATCTGCTGCTCTGAGCCTTTTTGCTTTTTAATAATGACGCCTTACAAAWCAACCACAAGCTTTGTAGTGTCAACAATGTAACCACAGAGGCAATAACACTAAAGGCTTCAACAACATCACAGATTGGAGTGTCCCAAMTGGACAAAGCAACAAAATAATTTAATAACCTGTATTATAGATAATTGACTGAAAGATCCAAGTCTTTTGAYCCAATGGGGTTATGTTGAGCTTGATTAGATATTTTGCTAACAGRCTGACTGTGTTGACACAAGATGTCACGCTATCAGTTAGGACTCAGAACACAAATTTGGGATCAATTTCAGCTACTGAAACACAAAATTTCAGATCAGTTTCTGTAAAATTGACTAATTTGGAGCCATTTTTGTCTTGGCTATTTCTGATTTGCTGCCACCATGAATCAGGTTGTCTCAAAAAGTTAATCAATTGTAGATTTCAACCGAATGATTACTTTCTGAATRTTTCACTAATGTCCTTTTGGCGATTCACAAGATATTTTGCTAACAGAACACATTTAAACACATGCACATCTAAAGGATAATAAACATGAAAAATAAAGGCAGGAAACATAGATAAGGGATATAAAATGTTTGTGTTGTTTTTTATAGAGGATATTATTGTTRTATAATGATGTTGAAGTGCTGCAGACTGACTTGCAGTGATGCTATTTATTTATTTTTCAAAAATAGGCCACTCGCTCTGTTTTCTTTGTGCAACAACTAGGCAGCTTTGATGCACATTAATTCCCCRACTTGTCAAATAACGTCTTTAGTCGCCTTTTATTTTGTGTTGAACTTCAACAAGCAAAAACATCCTTCCTAAATTCAAAATGTAAAACCAGCATGGGTTATTTTTGATTCATTTCTTAGAAGACAATTCTGTTTTTAATAGTCAGTCATCCTTCCAAAAGGAAGCACTCCGGACAGTGTTTTGTTGATGTTTTCCTTGCCCTTCAATCAGACTGCAAGCATCTGGGTCCAAATCGCTGATTACTAAAACAGCYCAGTGACATAAAAATGCAAAACAAGCAATTAATATTCTACAGAGATGATCTGGAGATTCTATTTCCTCTAAACTGATAAAAAAAACAGATAAAAACAGAAGAGGCAAAGGTTGTGCGCATTTGTGATTTAAGATGGGTAAAAACAAACAAAACAAACATTCAAAAAATTGAATGTTTTCTTCTGCTGATTCTTACAAAGCATATGACAAAGTGAACAGAACCAGCATGATTAGAACCACAAAAAGAGCTAAATTTTCTAAAGTAGTTGAAGTCCACATAAGACTGATAAGCATTAAGGTGCAAAGAAACAATAGAAAAATAGTAAATGGTCTGAAAATGCACCATAGGGACCCCAAAGTGCTTTACACTACAATCATTTACCCATTCATACACTGATGGTGATAAGATACATTGTAGCCACAGCTGCCCTGGGGCACACTGACAGAGGCAGGGCTGCCATGCACCGGTGCCACCGGACACTCTGACCACCATCAGTTGGCAAGGAGGGTGAAGTGTCTTGCCCACGGACAACAATTGAAACGGCTGGAACATGCATCAAAACCGGTGACCTTCCAGTTCCAGGATTACTCCACTAACCACTCTGCCACAGCTGCCCCTGCAATAAAAAATAAATAAATAAATAAAAAATAGCATTATATGCAATGTCTATATTGCAACATCCAATCCAATCTGTTAGTTCTCGAGTATGTTTTGTGATTGACTGTCAGCTACTATCACACCAAATGTTAGCTCAGGATCTGCAAAAACTCAGTTTTTGTTTTGGCTGACGTTGATTTGCTGTGGCAGCCATCTTGATATAAAGGTCTAGTTCCTTGAAATAATGGAAATCACCTGCTTCCCTTCATCTTGAGGAGTTAGACTAAAATCATCTTATGTTGTGAAATCACAAAGTTACAGACAATTTGGGTAAACCCTAAAAATATCTTCATGCACAATGTCAAACCATTTATCGCACATGGTCTTGCTTGATCTGTTAGTACTTGGTGTTTGTGTTGTGAATAATTCTCTGCTACAATCTCACTAAGTTTTAGTACAAAATGATAAAATTGCCTGGGTTATCATATTTTGTGTTGGCTAATGCTGATTAGCTATGCTAGCAATTTTGAATTGAGGTAAATGAACTTAAGCAATAGTCACATTGCTCACACCTTGTCTCTAAATTGCAGTGAAAACACCTCAAAGGCTTCCTTATATTTTTCATTATTATTTTCTTATAGATTTCTTATTTCCAGTAGCTAACTCAACCAAATTTGATGGTGTCAATAACAAAAATATATAAACTCCAAAAGAAAACAAATACTTTCATATTAGGAAAATAATTAATTTTGAATAATATAAGGAGATTTGGTTAAAAATGTAAGAAACTCAAGTTGTGTATCAGTTTTGCAAAATCTGGTTATGTCCATCAAACAACAGTGAAACATTTGTTTGCGGCATATCTCTTTAGTGTGACTGAATCTGATTTTGACATCTTTTTATTGTTGTTTGCCAAAAAGGTTTTTGAGGATTGCTATAAATAATATTCAGCTGTAAAAAAAAAACAAGTAAAATAAATTAATCCCGGTTTGTCCCAAAACATTCTAYGGCATGTTGGTTGACTTGCTAACAAAGAGTTCATAAATGATTTGATTTAGACATGCCAACCAATGATGAATTTGCTTTTATGATTTGAKTCACAAAGAGGAACCAGGATAAGTGTAGCCTGGTAAAAACCTGACCATTGCTCTTCACTTTGCTTCGTACAGAGGGTATGGACTCGCTGCTATTGAGAAGCGATTTATTGCTGGAGGCGTGGCCTCTGCTGAAGTGTGTGTGTGTGTGTCGTTGTGAAGGAGGCTAAGCTAAGAATCTAACCGGAAATCACGAGCACTGTCAACAACCCTACTGAGAGGAGAAAAGTACCAAGCCAAATGAGATGACAAATTTAATTTGGAAGCCTTTTCAACACGGACTGGCTTCATTCACTTCCTCCACTGCTGTATGCTAAACTAACTAGCAGACAACTGCGCAGAACATCGACGTCATTCAGGAGACCAGATGTTGCCTTACTATGGAAGCAATTGTGTTCCATAATCCTAATTAAAATGGATTAATAGAAATGCTGTTTCATTTTTAACATGTACCTGATTTTTTTGACTCATAAGTAAAATTATAAATACATAATCCAAACTGTATGTTCATTTTCTTCTCCAAGACTGCTCAAAGTGTAAATTAATTAAAATGTTAAATAAAACAAA
>NW_013952584.1:499738-507661 GCF_001266775.1 Austrofundulus limnaeus | reverse complement strand
TTTGTTTTATTTAACATTTTAATTAATTTACACTTTGAGCAGTCTTGGAGAAGAAAATGAACATACAGTTTGGATTATGTATTTATAATTTTACTTATGAGTCAAAAAAATCAGGTACATGTTGAAAATGAAACAGCATTTCTATTAATCCATTTTAATTAGGATTATGGAACACAATTGCTTCCATAGCCTTACCTCTATGTCTCTATGTCAAACCAAAACCTTTATAGACAGCACTGCCAGAACTTAATGGTGTTTTATAGACAGTACATTGTAGCTCTGTAGTTCAACTGTCTGGTATGTTAGGTGTAGATGTTATAATGGCATGCTGTTTGAATTAATGGCTTACCCAAAACTAAGCATAACAGAACTCCATACCTTCTGTACCTGAATGGATTGGTTGTGCAAAACAATGCTGGTGTTATCTTGCACCATGTCTCAATGACAGGCATCAACTGGGCTATGGGTTCACCATCCTACCTGTACCACTGATGGTGTGTGCATGGTGGCTCGAAATGGGAGAGGACCCGTTTTGTCAATGTTTATAGAAAGACAACAGAATTACTCTTGGCATTTTAGTGTAAGAGAACCATAGGGTCTGACTTCAGGTCACTGTTGGTAGTGGTTCTAAGGTTCCTATCGGTATAACACAGCGGCCTGTATTTGCCTTACCGATCTCAAGTTGGCATGGCATTGTCTTTCTACAATATGACACTCGTACACACACATGTCATGTGTGTCTGTGGACTGCTTGTGCCAGGTCCCTGCTGTCTTTTATTTACCGTTATTTAACCAGGCAAGTCCCATTGAGATCACAGATCTCTTTTTCAAGGGAGGCCTGGGCCTGAAGGCAACCTATTGTACATGTTTTTGGGGTTGGGGGAAACCAGAGTACCCGGATATCCTTATGGTCTTTAACCAACCATGTGAGATCAACTCAAATCTTATCTCTAATCCAGAGCTATTCTGGTGGATCTTGAGGGCCAGGTACAGCAGCTGTGGACCAGTTTAAACCAGTAGAGGACATGATGGTTATACATCTACATGAGACCTGGGAGGGTACTATACTTTACTGATTTTATAATCTTTGTAATAAAGTCACATGGCCTTTCAAAATGTGCAATTTCATTTTATTACACTCCATCCAGACGTTGAACTGTAGATTATACTGCCTATTGTTAGAGATTTTTAAGGTAAATGTACGCAAATTTAATTATTAAAATTTGGCAAACAGTCTTAGACAAAGCCATGCAAAGTTTCTCTGAAGATGGAAAACAGGACAGAAACCTGGGGTCTAAACACTGGTGATGGGTGAAATGAGTGTGGATAAAAGGGTTGCACAGAAAACTGCAGAATGAGAGAAAGGACTACCTTTGTTTTTCTGCCTTTTTGCCAGATGAGTTTGACAGCGTGCAAAAATGGACATGACTCGACAACACATTTGTAAAAACCAAACAGGTTGGAGTGATGCTGAAATTTCTGTTTCAGAGAAGCAGACTCCATGTTATTGACACCATACAACACTGACAGCTTACTCATGTGTAACATTAGCATGTCATTCTGTAAGGGAATGGGCTAAGCAGGGATGAGGGATGGAGACGTGGGTCTTTTTGGGAATAGGACCTACTGCCAGAGGCTTACTGTTCCTCTAATACAGCATGAGGAYGGAGGCAGCGGTGTCTTTCCAGCTCCCAGCTCCGCTCACTGCACTGCCAAACCAAAACCTTTCAACTCGTGCCCTGACTTAACAAGAAGCCCCATTTGGTTGGTGGTGGGGTCCCATTGAGGCTCTGGGCTTCTTTCAGCTGCCAAAACTGGCTGTATGGTAAATTACTAAGGCCAAACTTTCAAATGACACAGCAAATTCTTTGGTCACAGAAAAACTGCTTGAGCACATTTGTTTTACACACTAGCTAGCCTGATAACAGATTTCCTCAAAACTTCAACAAATCTGTCCTATTTTTGCACTCACAACTGTTAGGCAAAAACTTCACATGCAGTTTTAACTTTTGACTCAAGTTACATTAAGATTTAAAAGCTACTATTTATTGAAGCAATACATTTTGTTTACTGCCTTTTATACCAGAGGTGTAAACTAAAATTACCCTGTTATAAAAGGATGGAAATGTGACTATTTTTGTCAAATGATAACAGTTTCATGCAATGTTAGGAGATCTTTTGAGATGTTCTCAAAGGATGTGTTGGGAATGACTGTGCTATTACCAGTGTTTCCCCTACAATTATCCCTAATGACTGAAGCAAGCGCCCTGCCTTCAAAAACTGACCCCCACCCTACCCCCCAACGCCATAGTGCTCTGCTTCATACTTTGTACTTTTTGCATTTCTCTAAGACATGAGGAAAACTACAAGTTACTGCCAATGGAAGTTTATTGTGATGTACCATTTACAAAATGAACATCGTGTTTTATTGTTGCAGGGATGAACCCTGTGAAATAAGACCATAAGCTGCTTAGTAAAACCCAGGAAATGAAAAACCTACTGTATTTCCTGAATATCATTTTCCTTGATGTCCATTTAAGGATAAAGCTGTCAGAGGTATCAATTAATGAAATACAAATACCTAGTTACTTTAATTGAGAAKAAATTTTGGTTATTTATACTTTACTGGAGTATTTTTTCAGCTGATTTTAACTTCTATTTCTCATGTTTTAAAAATAGCTTAGTTACTCCTACGTCATTTTTTGTCAACTTTCTTTTTTTTCAGAACTGCATATTTAATAATAGTTTTCTCACACAGGCAAATAAATTTCAGGATCCTTCAGATTAGCTCCTCTTTAGGTTGTCCTCAGAGCAAAGTCAACTTTTTTTCTGAGCGTGTTTCTGTACTGCTGGCTGACTTTGTTTACCCAGATTACTATTATGATCTTTTTTTCTTCTTCTTGCTTTCCATCCCAGCTCTGAGTGCAGTCTTTTTACTGTTTCTATAAAAGGTTGGAGTTTGCTTTGAGGATTTCTTGGTGTTCTTGTTGCCAAAGCCACAGCAGATGTGTTGCTTTTGTTCTTCATTACCGATTGGCAGCTCCTCGGCACTGAGGGCTGCCTGAACATTTCAGGAACACGATGCATGAAGGGAAGGCTCCCCCCATCTAATTAGGTGAATGGTGAGGATTTGGCCCCTCATTTCAGCAAGGGGAACAGAACAATTATGTGTGGGGAAACAAACATATTTCTTCTCTTCTGGTGATATTAAGAGCAGACAGACTCAACAGGCAAAATTAAACATACAGATTTGCATGTTTGTGCTGTGTGTTAAGCTCAAAGTGGGGCTTTGAATTCTAAGATCTTTCTACAATAAGTTACCAGAGCCCCTCAAACACATTGATTCCAGCAGTTTCCTGCTTTCGTTGACAGAAGACATCAGCACGCAAAGGAAGTCAACTTTAGACCACACAAGTTTGTGTAGGAGGATATATTGGTGTGTGTTTGTATGCTTCCCATGGAAAAAAACGAATTTGGCAAACTAATACAGTATGAGAACTGTGGGCCTTTTGTGGTAGGATTTCACCAAAAACAGCCAATTTAATCAAGAGATTAATGGTAAACCACAAAGACTGGCTTGAATGAAAGGTTCAGAATTCCTTCTACTAATGTCTTAAAGTTGTTTTAGATACTGGTTGTCAAGGAGTTGGGATTTTTTTAAAGATGCCCACAGGGCTGCTGGAAATGAAGGAGATTGTTCAAGTAAAAAAAAAATATTTTTTACATTTTCTTAAGCAGAAACTAAATCCCATCTGACCAAGAAAGGAACAGGGTGGATGATGTGTTACCTGCATATTTAATGACTCCAGAAATTTTGAAACATACAGTATTTAATGCAGGAATCCACCTACCCCCAAACTAAATACTTACCTACCTACTAGTGTTGGGCGGCATTACCCAAATTTTAAATCACAGAATTTTCAACAAGTATCATGGTATTTGACAGTATTTTTTTTGTCATCACAGCTCAACTGATAGGCTTTTCACAATACAAGCACATTAACRTCTCCATACATTGGGCAAATTTATGTTGCGCATGAAATTTATCCATGCACACGTCACTGAAGAGGTGTATGTGAAGAGGTATATTTCACCAGCGATGGCGAAAATGGGAGTTTTTTATTTGTCAGTCAATATAAGCAGCAAAATCACCACCGGCTGCCAGTTACTGAGACAGCTGCTCCAACAATAACGTTAGCTTGCTAATGCACAAAGCAGTGCTGCGAGGAAAAGTGTCCCCCCATGAAACAGTTCACTGGCGGGTGCGACATAACGTTCCAAATGTGTTCAGGCTATTTAAATTGGAATGTCGGTATTCCCAAAATTTATGTCATGGAAAAAAAAATAAACGGTTTTCAGTATGAACCGGCACTGTTAAGCTACCTATCTGTTTAGRAAAACTTTCAAGAAATTTTGAAAGGTCCCAATGCAGCTCCTAAAATACCAACATACATCAACTTTATTTTATAAAGACTGCTTTTTGATGTATGAACTGTACAAGAANGTACAAGAAATGTAAAATAAATAAATAAATAAATAAATAAATAAATAAATAAATAAATAAATAAATCATAAGAAAAGTGAAACTTTAAACAATGCCAGTGTAAAAAAATAGATTGTGTTAAAAATCTCCCTGAACTGTAAGTTAATGTCACATGTATTTTTAAAAACTTTTGAAGAGGGAACTGCACTCCTATGGGAGTTTAGACATGCTAATTCTACACTTCTGTAGAATTTGAATGAAAACCATATATCCTAGAGCATGTATCTCCTCTATTCAATCTCTTTTTTAAAAAGTTGTTAAGCTTCACTAGGTTGAGTATACTTGAGTCGTAATTTCAGCTGTAAAATAAAAGCTAAATGAAGTAGGCCTATACCTGAAGGTGATTCTTTTTCTCCAGTATCACWGTATTTTTCAAATAGCCTGAATTTGAGATCGTTATAAACAAACAAAAATGTAACAGAAATTTTTATTTTAGGTTTTGTTTTTGGTGTGCCATCCCAAGATTGTCAGTGGTCTCCATCTGGCCGCCCATTTGAAAACTTTGTCGCGGAATCTTTGATTCCAGTTCAGAGACTGGGGTGACAGTGGTAACCGTAAGTAAGGGTTTGTCTTGTAACAGGTGGGTTGCTGGTTTGAACTTCCCACTCCATTCGCCTCAGCTTCTATGTCCTTGGGCAAGACACTGCAAAAACGCCTTGCCTGCTAGTGACGGTCAGAGGGGCCTGGTGGCCCCAGTGTACGGCAGCCTCACCTCTGTCTGCCCCAGGGCAGCTGTGGCTACAATGTAGCATACCGCCATCAGAGTGAATGACTGTCGTGTAAAATGCTTTTGATAAAGTGCTGAATAAGTTCAGGCTATGTACCATTTCCTATTCAGACATGTGAAGTCCAGCTTTTTAAACCCTGTTTAAACTTTGAATGATACCTGTACTGAGAGTGATATAGTGTATTTTTAGTTTTCYATGTTTACAGCTTTTTGTGAACTTTATCTACACCTTATATTGTACCAATACCCAAACTATCAGCTCTCAACTCTCAGACAAGTCACATTTTTATGTATTTTTGAGTGGGTTTTTGCAAAGCTATGGGAGATGTGGTTAATTAAATTTGTGACAAAACCTCAAAATTAAATAAATGGTTACTGGACTGTACTTATTTAGCACATTTCTAGCCATCCAACAACACAATCTGTGTCCAGATTTACCAGTTCATAAAACACTGTACTATTTTTTCAAAGGTAGTCTAATCAGTGCTTTAGATCACCTTTAGACACAAATGGGGACAAGGAGACAATAATGGGTTTAATGTCTTGCACACTCGGATGTGACTACGTACTGGTGGAATTAGTGCTGGGCGGTATACCGTTTTGTACTGAATACCGGTTTTTATTTTTGTTATGATATGAATTTTTTGAATACCGGACATTCCGGTTTAAATAGCAGAACGTTTCATCGCGGCCGCCAGTGAACTGTTGTTTCCTGGGGGACATTTTTCCTCGCTGCATCGCTATGTGYRTTARCATRCTAATGTTTGGAGCAGCTAGTTGCAGCCGCGGGTGGCAATTCCGCTGCTTATATTGGCTGACGTTTAAAAAAACATCCCGTTTTCGCCATCGCTGAATGTAGTAAACACCTCTTCAGTGACGTGCAGTTAGATTTAACGAGGTTAGTTAATATGGAGACGTTATGCTGATGGAGACTTAACGTGGTTCTATTGTGAAAAGCCTGCGGAAGTAGTTCGTAGTGGAGTTGGAAATGATTGGTGTGCAAGGTGAGTCGTGCTGATAAGCTTTAATAAATAACATAAAACAATAAACCCGATCATAATCTTTTCTTAACCCTCCTCCTTCACGACTGGACCAAAATGCATGACTACTSTCTCCAACCACCAGTCAGAGAAGAACAGACACAGAAGAGGGAAACAGAGACACAGACAGAGGTACAGTAAAAGAAAAAAAAAGTCAATAAGCAGGGTTTGTACATTTTATTATCAGCTGAGCTGTGATGAAAAGAAAAATACCCTAAAATACCGTGAAACCGGTGAAAATGTTGAAAATACCGTGAAATAAAATTTTGATCATGTCGCCCAGCTTTAGGTGGAATTAAACATTTGACTCTCATTGGACTCTCGATCCATCTGCCTCCAACTGAACTTAACCTAAACTAAAGCAAGGCTTCTCTTTCTTCAAATATAATGAGAAATAAAATATAATGAGATTAGGAAACTTGCACGTGTCAACTTTTTCTTTTCCCGCTTGTCACGGTTCTCTCATGTTCTCTCAGAGGAAGCAGCTTTGTGTTTAGATGATGTTTTCGATTGCAGCTGTTTTCTAAAGTGATGTCTGTTGAGGATATTAAAAGCCAGACTTGTTTGACAAGATTTTTGTCTTTACAAGTGAACAAGGCTTACTGTCAAAGTCCCATGAGTTTTGAAAGACAGGCATGGCCCCAGTCCAGATTGGCGTTGAAACAAAGCCACAGTGTTGTCGGTCTTTTGTTAACTTGTGCTGATCCTCCCAGTCTCTGCTGCTCCACCTGTATTGTTGGTTTTGTGGTTTTGCATGCCAGTTCTCACACCTTTCGTTCTAGTGAAAGCGAGAGTCACATTTGTTATGCTATTGTTGTTGTCTTCCTCCAATCTTTTTATTTATATCAGACAACAATTGCACCATCTCATTCTCACTTATTCTCTTTTTTAGAAAACATGCACATAGAAAATAGCTTGTGTTTCTTCATTTTTTTTTTTTTATTCTTAGAAACTTCCCAGCTGCAAAATGTGGAGTCATTAACAAAGATCAATTCTGGGAGCATGTTGTGCCTCCTCAAAGAGAAAAAATATACTTTTTCTTTTGTACTTTTGCAAACTTTTATCAATTCTGTTTTTTTTTTTTCTTTTCACAGATAGAATTGTGTTCATTTAAATGTCAGACTGTGAAGTACTTTACAGTTTGTTTCATAAAATTTGTCATGGATTAACATTAACAATTAGTCAGCTAAATTTGCTTCTGGAGCTTTCTACAACCCTTGGCAAAAAGTATGGAATCACCAGTCTTGGATGAGCACTCATTCAGACATTTACCTGGCAAAAAGTATGGAATCACCAGTCTTGGATGAGCACTCATTCAGACATTTCATTCTGTAAAACAAACTCAGATCAAAAACATGATATAATAATAATAAGGTTGTCCCAAAGTGCAACTTGTTGGCTTTCAGGAAGACTCAAAGAAATGAAAGAAAACATTGTGGAAATCATTGACCAGGCACAGGGAAGAAAATATGGAATCACTCAATTCTGAGGAAAAAAAAGTATGGAATCACTTAAATCTGAGGTAGAAAATAAAAACACACAAAGTCAATTTCCTTTCCCTAAATGGACACCTGCCTCCGATTAGATCTGCTCGTTAGTCTGCAGTTAAAAAC
>NW_013952584.1:490811-497854 GCF_001266775.1 Austrofundulus limnaeus | reverse complement strand
ACACACACACACACACACACACACACACACCAACTCTTATTCTGTTAAGGCCTTACAGCTGCAATGATCAGAATTTATAAAGCACAAAACTGAATCTAATATTCAATTAATCAGTTACAAAATTTCTTCACATGTATGCACAGTACATTTTAAAATGTGTTGTATGTATTTTTAAATGTAAAAAACAAATTTATCCTGCTAACAAGAACAGGTGTTTTTGGTCTGTCATTTTATTATGAATTGCAAAACATGAAACTCAGCTAATATGCCTTTCTGTTTCCCTCCTATCATGAGCGTTTTGCTAAGTAATTGTTTACATCTGCCCGATTCCAAAAGGCTGTTGCTGTGGGCAGGGAGTGGGGAGGCCTACAAAGTTGTCTGAAGTTCCCTCTGGCCCCCAAATCCTTTGGCAGAGGATAAGAGAAGCTGCCTAAAACTGCAGCCAAGCACCACTGCAGCCACAACAGGCCTATTGCTCAACATAGTCATCTCATCAAGGTCACTTTTTTAGTTTTCTATTTTATTATAGTATTATTTATGTGCAGCGAAACAGGGACCTGATCTGACCCTGCTGGATTTCATCTGATAAATCTCAGCTGTGCTGCTTTACAAACTGCTTTTAGACAGATTATGAGGCTGAGGGTTGTTTATCAACTCATTTTATCTGCAAATATTCTGTAGGTCAGGTTGTTGAAACACTTGGAATAAGCAACCAGTTGCTTTTTACTTGAGGACACACGCTTGATTTATTAGCAGTTGATGGCGTTGGGAAATGAGTTCTGTTGCAGCATTTTTGATACGTTTTTCCTGAACATGACAACAGATTTCAAGAGTCTTTACTCATATGAATCAACTTGAATGTACACAGTTAAAGGCTGTGTCTCGCATTATTTTTTTGTTCATTGCTTTGTAATGTTCATGTATCGGTACAAAACCATCAGACATCAGAGGCAGGTGAGTCCAACTCGACAAAGAATTAGTAGGTCACATTTGGTTGGCATTTATCTAGTGAAGAACTTGTATTATTTTAATGTTTTTTGCCTACTGCTGTGACGAAAAACAATGATCAGAGGGCTATTCTGTTCTATTCTACTCTAAAACAAAGCAATAGCTGCTCAAATAGATTAAAACATAAAACACTTAAAAGACTTTGATTCAAATCAGCTACGAGAACGAGTCGGCGTCTCATGTTTTTGCCATTGATGACACCCTAACCATGTTAAATGTCCTCTGGTGTCTACAAAACTTAAAATTATTGCAAAAATTAAAATTTACATTGCGTCACATTATAGCATTTCCAGATTTTGATTTAATTTTTGCCTGATTAGTGATGAGTTTAACCCTGTCATACTTTACACCAGACAATATTGTTTGGCCTTTACTGAAGGATTAGGGTTCAGTCTGAGAATCTCTTGAGATAAATACAGTTTCCTCATGTCTTTTGACAGAATGGGAGGATAAAAAGCAGAGACTTGGAAATTTTTATTTTGTCACTTCTTATTTAGCTGTTCAAACCCAGCTGTCTGAATGTAGCAATCAACTGTTATAACTCCACACCACAAAAGATTTGGAGTCACAAAATAGACAATATTGATCATGACATGTGGTTATTTTATTTTGTAAAGACAATAGTCACCTTATGGGAAATTAAGTGTCCAAGAGTGAAGTTTGTTAAAGACCTTTTTTCTCGGATAATGTTGAATGTCCCAAACATTTACATAACTTTTGATTTTAGCTTTGGCTACTTGGACCTTAATGGAAGTAGTCCAATCCACTGGGAAATTTTAACATAGTGTGAGTGTTAAAAATGTGGGAGGGGTGTGGGAGCAAACAGGAATGTGGAGGCGCTCCAACACTTGCGGTCCAAGCAGTTATAACCTTGCTTTTCTTCTACTCCCCTCTTTTTTATGCATAGTTTTGTTTCGGTTTCAATATTTTTTTTAATGTTGAAAATGTTAAACATTAATGGACTGCCCAAATATTAAGATTAAACAGTAGTTCTTAAATGTACACAGGACTGTCCCTTTCCTGATCTCCGYGTTATCTCTTACGTGTTTCTTATAAAAACCCTGTTATGTCAGTAAGCATAAAAATGGACAAAATTTCACTCAGACTTGGAGCTTTGGAAAAACCAAAGCTTCCTAGTATTTTGTGTGCCATTTAGTAAAGTTGAGAAGGGTTTGTTACTGTGGAGGTAGAGTCTAAGGGTTTGGAATGGTGGTGTGGGGACTCATGCATCATGGCTTGATGGTTAAGAATTTGGCCTTATGCCTAGGCTACAACCCCATCACACTCACAGGCGGTGGTAGTATTGTGCAAGAGTGTTCTTAACCCCCAATTTACACTGCCCATGGTCCGCTCTAGCACGTCCTCCGCAATAAAAACGCACCCAATATATGTAATCAAAGAGAGCATTTACACTACTCTGCAGAGCAGCGGCATGCTGCTCTGCAATTAATCAAAATTAGATTTGATCCTATTTTCAATTTACAAAGGTCACCCCACACAAACAGGAAAATAAACGAGCACATCCATATTTTCTAAATAATCCACAAAAGACAGACTCCTTTAGACGAAAACCCTAGCTATATTATAAAATATGTGGGCTTACATATATGCTGTCAATATTTATCATTCAGTTTGAGAAGCAGATGGCAACAYACAGCATACAAATACACACAAAACACAAAACCAAAAAAAAATATGGATATTGTTCTGAAAGATGTAACAAAAAGACAACAGCGATGCAGTTTCAACTGTTGTTTCCAGTCTATCTTCCACAGAATGAATTGTTTAGGTCTGACTTCCACATTTATCACTGGCTTTATTGCACAACCTTGCATTACCTGTGCATGCTTCTGTACCTCTGTGTTTCACGTTGGAGTAGAGCGGACGCAGTGTAAATCCAGGATAACGCTCTTGAGATGATCTGAGAGGGTTGGGACAAATCAGGAGCAGGGTTATAGGGTGATTATGGGCATTTGTGGCGCTGTCATGGACTCATGCTGCTGAAAGTGAGTACAGGAGAACATTTTGGGAAAGCAGAAAATAGCAGGAAAATATATCTTTTTTATTTTAGTTTAACTATTGTTACGTTTATGCACAAACTAATATGGACACTGCTTTTGTTTGCCATTCTCTCAGCCACTTGTTGGTTTTCTCCGTGYCTCTGGTAGTGTTCCTGTCAGAGCTTTTTGGTTTAGCTTTGTCTAACGTTTAGTTGTATCCTTCCCAACGTGCCATTGAATTCATTACAGCGAAAGGGAAGTTTCATTTTGAATCAAGGCATGAAAGCCTAACGGGTTGCAGATGAGCTCGTACACTGTCTTAGTGACATGTTTTGCATGATTCAGTGTTTGTTACTAAAAATGTCTCACAGCCAGAGATTAGACAGAGCCAATGTCTCCCTAAAGGGTGTTCCTTGTTTGGAGCTAGACAGTTTTGCATGCACACAAAGACACAGATGTGTACACACATGCTTTGCTCTTCATTATGATTCCCCAGCCTTTAAGAAGTAGGATATGCCTGTCACTTCACATCTCTTTATCTGCTTTGACATAATAATTCTTTTATTTCCTCTTTGACAATTGTTGCGTTTGTCTGAATGACAGCTCAAACAAAAAGTGCAGTCATTTGTAACGTTTCCGTCCCACCCAGCCAAACTGTGCCATATTGCAATGCCATGCTGAGACGGGGGATTAAGAGATGAATTGAGTTGAGGTTTGGCCATATCCTCCCCAGCATCACACAGCCACTCACTGAGATGGAGCCTGGCCTCCACATATGGTCATGTCTCTCCCAGCCAGGCCATAGGGATGAGCTGGCCACACATCAGCACATATATACACTTAGTTTACGCACAGTCACACACTTTTCCACTCTGCGTCTTGTCTGCAGGGTGTCTTCTAACCATTATTAATAAGGTCCATCCTCCTGTAAAGCTCTGCAGGGGATTATCCTTTTTTTTTTTGAAAGTTCAAATTTATGACAATTGTTACCACAAGCTGCTGCACTGATCTATAGGATTGTGACTTCAAACACACAAAGCACAGTCTTGTGGGATAATGTCGTGGTTTCTATAAAAGGCCAGCTGTAAGAGCCAACAAGGTTTAGGCACTGAAGGCACTTGTTCTATTTTTGTTACAACGTTTGATTTGCTACACCTCACACAGTTTGGAAAGACCCAAAGTCAATCGATATGCAAACTGTCAGGGAGTGAGACACAGGTGTGGTTATTATGGTGATCCTAAGGAGTGTCTGGCAGTAGTTTTTACTGTATGGAAAATATCTGCTCCTGAATTACTTATTATTTTCACATATTAAAAATGTATTTTTGTTATCATTTGTGTTAATCTTTGATTCTTATGCGACTTAAACAGGCTTTTAAATGGGATTTTGTAAGGAGGGCGTCAACACTTTATGCTTGTGATCCTACCTTTACACAACCTCCCGCCCCACTGCTACCCACCTCCTCTATCCAAGCCTGGTGCCGTTTATTCTTTGTGTCTTCCTCTGCCTTCATAAACTGTGGTCCATGCTCAGTGCATGCTTGCTTCTGGATTTGAATCAAAGTTTTGCCAAGGCCTGCCTCAACCATATTTCTAATTGGCTATTAAGCCTTAGTGTGTTTGAGAGCAAAAACTGTGCCTCATCCAAAGAAATTTGTTAAATCTCGGTGAACCTGTAGATTGGCATGGCACCTCGAGGGCGTAAACGTACATGTGGCATCGCAAAACTGAATGAAGGCATAAAAAATGCCCTTATATACCTCTAGCTAAAACCTGGACTAAAAACATGCAGCATTTTCAGTTATTTTCAGGTTTGCTAACAAACAGTACGCCAGGCAATGTACTTTTTACCTGGCACTTGTTTGGTACTTTTCGGCATTTGCCAGGTATGTGCTTGGACTGGTCCTTCTTACCGGGGTGTTTATGTAATAGGTATATGCTGTACCAGAGTACCGTATAGGTACCAGGTAGGTACCAAGYTGTAATATGTACCACAGGTTTTACCAGTAAGTCCTGTAACTCCCTGATGAGCTGTTCTTAGCTTTACTTCATCTTCAATTTATGCTAAAATTTAAGTGACAATTTTACATTCCTGCCAGAATTTTCCATTTAGTCCACTGATTTATCATTGGCTTGGCTGACACGCGAGGGAGTGCTGTAATCATGTCTGTTAGTTGCTCTATTACAGTCAATCAAAATTGCCTCCAGGGCTCACAGATAACCATCTGTTGATTTAGGCGTTCATGTATAAATCTGATGGACAACACCATTGGAATACTCCACTTCCTCTGATTTAACTTGGATTTGATGAACAAGATTTCCTTAGGTACATTCATCTTTCTGATTAGTTTTGGTTTTGTCAAAGATTGATATGTGTTATATCACAGCAGGAATGTGTGTGCAACTGTAGCAGGTGGGTAGCATGTTAAGCTAAAATAATGTGCCCAGGGGGGAGGGGGTTGCAAAGAAAGTGACAGATGGCACTGATGGGGGGAAAGGATTGTGTGTCAGTGGGATAATGGGGGGTGGGTGTATGGGAGCATTATCCGTATGTGTGCATACATGTCGGATTAGTGTGTCTGTACGGTTGTATGCACTTTAAGAGTGTTTTCCTGTCAAAACTGTGTCAGTGTGTGACGGTATGTATGTGCAGACCGAGGGGGATCAGTAAGACTTTGTGTCGCCACATGAGTCTCTGGTGCTGCTAGCAACCTCTAAAAACACTGATTGTACATCTCGGCACATGATTCTCTCCATCCATCTCCATAGACTGTCTACAAAGTGTGTTTTCTGGACACAGTAGTCACAACTGAGAAAAGTCTCTCCATCTGACCATTATGAAGTGGCTTTCGTCCGTGCGTGCAATGCTGTCCGGGGGGAGCCGCAGTGCCCCCGTAAGCCCTGCGGCCAGCCCAAACATGCCCTCCAAGGCTGATCTGCGTGCCAAACAGGTGAGATGAAAACACATTAAAGCTGGGAGTGGAATTTTTTTATCATTCTAGAGATTAAATGTTTGAATTTGAAATAATATTTTATTTCATTTTTGCTTACTAAGGAGTTTCTTAGCCAACTTTGTCAGCTAAATGCTGTTTCATTTCATCTTTTTGTCAGCAATGTTGGTGTATTTTAGGCTACGTTTGGAATATGAGCTGTGCTTCATATTCCAAACTGCTTGTGTGTTTGCAGTTTGCAATAAATCACTGTCATGCAATGCGTGAAAAGATGGATGAATGTGACAGTTTGTTTTTGCAGGATCACTTTTTCCAGAGCTTTAATTTTTCACAAAGTAAATTAAAATAGATTCTCCTTTTTATTACAGGATTCTCATAAAGTCAGAATGTTAAATGAACTATATTCTCAGTAAAAGAGTAGTTTATTTTAACAAAAAGGTATACAGTCTTCAGAGAACAACAGGTCATGTATTTGTGTTTAAAACAGTAGTAATGTGTTAATCCCTACCATGCCACAAGCTAAACTGATCCTTTCAGATACCAGTGGCCTATAGGCTGATCTGTTCTGCACTGCTAGTGCTGAGTATTGTGTACTATATGATAAAACATGGAGCAGTTGTTTAGTGCATGTGCAACAAGAAGCTCAGTTATTGCTGTGTGTATTTGAATTCAMTGAATTGTCCACAATTTGTCATGAATATCAATGAGTAAAAATTAGATTACTATTTTTCAGACTATAAACCGCAACTTTTTTCCTGAACTTTGAACCATGCGGCTTACTGGTGCGGCTTATACGTGGATTTTTTTCTTCAGCCACCAGGGGGCTCTTATGCTGCATTTGCTTCAATCACTTGCTTCAAAAAAAGAAAGGAAAAAAAAAGGGAGAAAAAAGCGATCGCTTCCAGAGCCGACTGTTGTACCAGGAAGCAGCGATTTAAAGAGTCAATGGCCAAAAACTCATAAATGGGGATAAAACAGACATTTTTCACAGTGGAATCTGACTGATAAAAACTTTGGAGCTTAATCTGGGACCAGACCAGTTTGTGGATAAACCTTGAGTGAAGAGCCGCGGACCCCCCCCCCC
>NW_013952584.1:486716-488588 GCF_001266775.1 Austrofundulus limnaeus | reverse complement strand
ACCAAGAACCCGGCCCGCCGCGACCGGGTAGTCTGGATCCTCCGGAGGACCCGGCCTGTCGTTCTGGACACAGCCATAGATATGCCATTTCCTGCATTCTGGTGKTKTTTTTTACCAGGTTCTTAAACATACAGTTACATACATAAATAAACACTTGATTTAATTGTTATTTCAGAGACAGATTCTTCATTAATCTAATTCTATCATCCTGTTTAAAACCCACTACTACAGCTGAGATTAGGTTAATTAATGTGACACATTTTATCATATCCAGTGACTTTAGGGCCTTTCACTTTCATATTGTTTATTCTTGATTTATTTTAAATTGTAACATGTCATTGTGCCAAATAACCATTAACTGCATGTTTAAAACTAATAATAACTTTACCCAGTGAACAGGTGCAATATTGATAAACCACCAACGGTGAATTTAGAGGGGCATTTCACTTTTTATGATTTAGTGATAGGCCTACTCATTACCAAAAGGAACAGGGTGTAATGTAGCTTTCAGAACATAAAATGGCACTGTGTTATGGTGACAAAAAATTAAATAAAACAAAAAGCATTTGTCAGTTTTGTCAATCTGCATGTAATTATTAAAGCAAAAATAGGTCTACAGGTTCCTTCCGACCCTGGTACCACCTCAATTTCTACCACTTCCTACTTACTAATTGAAGTGAAAATTTTAATAAGCCCATAATTTTTATACTATTCAAAATATAATAAAATTCAGTTTAATTATGCTGTAGATTATGCCTTTAAATCAGTAATGTATTTCATAAACATCACACAACTGTTTAGAATGGACCCAAAATAAATACTGATTTGAGKAGACATTTTAGATTTCATTCATAATTTCCCAGCAGCACCTTCATCTTCATCATCATCACCACTCACCTGAGCCACAGAACTCTGTCCCTACCTGCTGACCCTGACTCTGATCAGCTCCTGCATCACCTGAAGATGGATTAAACATTAGGTTTTTTTATTGCCAGCTGAAGTCAGTCAGCTTTAAAAAGTCAGAAAATATCACGAAATGTGATCAATAAATAACAGATCTGGGGTCTCATTTATAAAGGATTGCGTGGAAACCATACTAAAAGTGAACGCATGGCCAAAAGGCGGAAATGGCGTACGCCAAAAAAAAATTCATATTTATAAAACCGTGCGTACACACGTTTCTGCGCATCTTTCCTTTATACTGATGGTGGTCAGAGGGTCCGGTGGCGCCGATGTACGGCAGCCCCACCTCTGTCAGTGCGCCCCAGGGCAGCTCTGGCTACAGTGTAGTTTGCCATCATCAGTGTGTGAATGTGAGTGTGAATGGGTGAATGTCTGTTAGTGTAAAGTGCTTTGGGGTCCAGAGGGACTTGAAAAGCGCTCTATAAGTTCAGTACCATTCAGTACCATTTACCATTTATAAATCACAGCCGCACGTCAGAGTTTGCGCACAAGGTCCCGCCTCAGGTTCTACCCTCTACACGCCCACATTCAACCATAAACAGTCAGTGTAAAGTACCTCATGAATTTTAAGATGTATTTAAATCAATCAGCTGATCAGTGTCAACAAAAGTGATTGGCTCAGATGCTCCATCGTGCGTCTGGAGGTTGACAGGTGCAGACTGACAGCTGCTCACGTGAACAGAATGTCTGCAATTGACACAGATTTTCCATCATTTTGCTTTAGAGTAATCTAATGATTTTTATAAAAACAAATATCTCAGCTTCAAATTAATTTTCCATCAGAGCCTGCAGGATGATAAAAACAATAAAAATTAAATTAAATGTCAGATAAAATTAGAAATAAGTCCTCCGCTCCTCTCCTCGTCCTCTACCCCTCCTGCCTGCTCTGTTATCCACGGCAGACACCCC
>NW_013952584.1:483247-485786 GCF_001266775.1 Austrofundulus limnaeus | reverse complement strand
ACAGTGTAGTTTGCCATCATCAGTGTGTGAATGTGAGTGTGAATGGGTGAATGTCTGTTAGTGTAAAGTGCTTTGGGGTCCAGAGGGACTTAAAAAGCGCTCTATAAGTTCAGTACCATTCAGTACCATTTACCATTTATAAATCACAGCCGCACGTCAGAGTTTGCACACAAGGTCCCGCCTCAGGTTCTACCCTCTACACGCCCACATTCAACCATAAACAGTCAATGTAAAGTACCTCATGAATGTTAAGATGTATTTAAATCAGTCAGCTGATCANGAATGGATTCTTTCATCAAGTCGCCTAACAAAAACAGCGCTGGGTGAACTGATGAGATGATTGTGGAAGGGTCCAAACGGATACTTTTGAAAAGTGGGGGGGAACTTCACTTACTATTGTTGTGACGCCTATGCTTTAACCTCATCATACATCCACTGCACTGGTAGAGCTCAATCAGTTAAAGAAAGGCTTAGGAAAGCCCATCACACCTGTTAATACAACCAATAGGATGCAATGACAATTTCATTTTCTCCCTGTAGCAAAAAATAATGCACCGTGCTCAGGTGTCCCTTATTTAGCATAATGTGATTGTGGGCATATATGGTAAGTAGCAACATGGAAAATAGCCTGGCAAAATATATTTTGTGAGTAATACCAACATTTCCTTACACAATRAAGCAGGTTTTTTATAATATTTGCTGTGCTCAGTCATGGTCCTGTCATACAGGTCAAGGAGAGCATATTGGGATTGTTACACAGTGTGAATGGAGTGAAAGACCATGCAATCCCAGCTGGTTTAGAGTTGACTAAACTGATCTATGCTGAATGTTGTTTGGGTTAGCTGTTTTAGGACGTTCTTGTCTTCAGTCTTGTTTCAGTTGATTTCACATAACAAAGTGAAAATGCAGTTTGAATTTTAGATGTCTTTCTATGTGCAAGTTGTATTTATGATTCAGTTGTTGCAGCATGTATTTTTGCATGCAACACGGAGTAGTCTAAATTCATGAATCATGTGTTGAAAGCCACCCATGTGGCCCAAAAAAAAAAGAAAAAAACTATCGCCGTTAAAAATTAAACTCATCTGGGTGGATTCAGACTAACAGGTTTTGGTTGAAAAACACTGGTGAGGGGAGGAGAGGAGTCAACCTTGAGTTGCCCCTTTGATTTCCTTATCAGGTCACTGGCTGATAAGAAGGGAAGTATTCTCAACTGATGTGTGCTAGGGAGAGGGAGGCTTTTTTTCCAAACAAGTGGATACAACTCTCAGCATTTTCCACTTCTTGGTATGATTGCTAATTTAGGTTTTAGAAGTCATTTTCTCATTGCTTACAGCATTCGGGTAGTAACTTATATATCAGTAGTCACACGGTGTGACTAAATGTCTATATTGTTATTGGATAGAAAGATAATGCAAATTTTATATTAAATATTTCATGCAGTWATATAAATCTCTTGCCACCTTTCATGCCAGAGATTTAAGCTAAAATCATTTAATGCTGATAATTGCAGCATTTTTGATATCATTTTAAAGGGAAGATGGGAAAGTTATGACAGACTTATCGACAGAGAAACTGTTATACAGATTCTCAGCTACTACCATATTAAACTTTTGCTCATTATCAGTAGATCAGAAGATATTTTGGTAACAGACACCATTAACTCTAACAGCTAAAAGGATACATCAACTGTAAAAGSATGTTCTGTCTAATAATTGGTACCTTTCAGGCATCAGTCAAAGAGCATGTTAGTATAAAAAAGAGGTAGTCTTTGCCAGGCTAGGCTAAAAGAACGCCTCATTAGCTAATTTTAAACTTTTGCACACCACCATTTGTTTAGTTAGTCACTGTTTTCTCAACCTAACAATGTTGGTGTTACTTTGCAAACGGACGTGTGAGGAGCATAGAGAGACTGTATTTGTTGAGGGTGCCAAGTCTGCTAAATACATTGGTCTGCCGAGAGTTTTGGCGAGTATATYTGACTAGATGTGCTGATAAGCCAGACTCTGACATTCATGGCTTTTGGTTAAGAAAACAGTGACAAATTAAACAAACAATGCAGTGTTTCCTCTACTGTTTTCCAAGGAAGGTGGTCTGCCCTCTCAAAGGTCTCGCCAGCCCCTATGTTAGGACTGATGTTTTCCCAGGATTAATAATGAGAGTCATGAAAGACGCTTTGGCTCCCCCTTCAAATGACTTTTAAAAGAAATGATTTACTGCGCAGGCATTGTAGTGGTGTACCTGTAYCTTTCCAGTACACCTACGAGCATCAGGAATCTGGGGAACATAGCTGTGACCCTGTCTGAAACATGTAGTTGCAACCCATTCTCACTCCCATGTCGTCACATATTGACGCTTTTCCAAGGTTCCCTCTACGTCCGATTTTGACGCGCCGGGTACCCCCGTCACGTCAGTTACTGACGAGATGGGGCGAAATCTGTTGTCATATTTTCAGAAAGTGTAGAAAATGCGCAAAAACTACCGTTCCAAAGCCTGAAATTACCTTTGTTCACTTTAGACATCCTGTCCCTGACCCTAGTAC
>NW_013952584.1:480667-482987 GCF_001266775.1 Austrofundulus limnaeus | reverse complement strand
AGGGGGTCACCTGATGCGTCAAAATAAGACGCAGAGGGAACTTTGGAAAAGCGTCAATATGTGACGAGTCGGGAGTGAGAATGTGTAGGTAGTTGGCTAACAATTAGCTTAGTCTGGACAAAGGGTTTTGCCTCTTTCTCCATGCTCCGTGCTCTGTCACTGATGTCAAGGCCGATAATTGTTTACTTTTGGACAGAGCTGACTGGACACTTTTTGATGCCAAAATTTTACTCAAAGGTGTTGTCAATTTGTATTTCTCAGAGTACTTGTTGGAAATTACTTTCAGCTACTAACACGCTGAAACATGTCACTGGCTGTATCATGTATGCTGGCTAAGGTCATTTGGCTTGAGCGCTCATCTCAGATTAGATTTGTTTATCTTTGAAACCTGGCTTCTTTGGCTGCATGGTAATTAGTTCTACCGTTTTTTCTGGACAAAGTGAGATTTTGTCTCCCCAGTGAGCTATCAGCTTTCTCAAAAATGRTCTTGTCTGCTCTGTGTCTTGTTACAAAACAATATCAGGCAGTAGATGAAATCAGTACCAGGTTACTTTCATGTTTCAGGAATTGGCTACTTTGTTTTTTTCCATGGAAATTTTTTTTTAAAACTGGGTGGAAAATAGAAGAGAAATTGGATATTTCTGAAAATAGAGTTGATAGAGTTAGAGCTAACCAACTCAGGAAGATACCACACACAAACATGTTCTCTCAGATTTCCACCACCATTTTGCCACACTGTAAAGGAAAGAGGTTAAATTTTCAGACAATTCATRTCTTTCTCTTTCATATTCCTAAGCAGCTCTTGGTTTAATTTGACCTACCGTGTCAAACTTTCTACTTCTGTGCTAACTCTTTTTTCCCCTCTCTGTGATCTTGAAAAGCTGAAGTGAGACATTTCCCTTCTTTGAACCAGATGTGATGGTACGGTTTATTGAAATAGCTACATTTTTGTTACAACATGTGTGACATTTTATAGATTTCCTCATATTTCTTGTTGATAACAGTGGCATCGTAGACATTTTTACGTGCAATCTCGGGGAAATCATGGGTAGAGCTGCCCTTTCATAAATGTCATGAGGGAACTGTTCATGTCTGATGAGCACCAAGCATTAGAAATGTGAACCTCTTCCAGACATCAGCTACTTTAAATTAATTGGATGGCAACTAAACAAGATGGTTTTGTGTCTAAAGTACCTTCCATCTGCTTCTTCATAAAATAATCAACGGTAGTCTGGCTTATTATTGGGCCAAGAAAATTATACTTGAACATGGTGCAAGGGTAAACTGCTGCAGTCACTGACAGACAACACATTTACACTTACAGAAAAAAAAGAGAGAAATTGAATTATTCCTACTGTTTTCCCCCTAAAATTTGTAGGCATATGGAGCCTGGGTCACTTTAAAGAGATATCTGGTTTTTGTAATACCGGTACTAAAGCAAGAGTTGTTTTATTGACACAATGTTGAGGCCACTCCTGATGTTCCAACCGCCACCTATGGTGAAGTTTTTTTGAGCTGGGGTGGCTAGGTTTAGTCTAAAAGTGAAATTACACTGTCACCTGTCTCATGACACTTTCAAACTGTGATGTCACGAGAGCAGAGTTGCTATTAATACCAGTGCTTCACATTTGTGCCACGTACTGCAGTTCTAAGTTTAAATAGTAGGCATTGCTACAGGGGGAACAAGCAACAGCAGGAATGGCACTTTTTTTAGCATGCCTCCTGGTAATCTCCCTCTGGAGGTTTTCCAGGGATGTCCCACAAGGATGAGGCCCAGGACTTGCTGTATTGTTTATCCTCTTAGGCTTGGGAATGCCTTGGGATCTCATGGGAGGACCTGGGGAGAGGGATGTCTGGGTTCCCATTCTGGACCTGTTACCACTGTAACTTGTAGGGCTAGGCTTAAAAATTGGTACAACTGTATCAGTATTAAAAACAATGACATTTTATTGATTTTGTTTTTCTTAAAATTGATACAATTTTTATGATGATTTATTTTTTCAAGTTGAGACATAGAACAACTAACTCCTCAGAAACTTAACACTTACCTTTTACACACTTGAAACACTGCTATGGATTGTTAATTATGACCCCCGCACGCGGAGCGTAAGTGGGAGTCGTATTGTTTTCGTACAGTTTTTTTTTTTCAGTGATTTTTGGTCAACCGTAGCACAAAAACGGCTGCACCACTCAACATGAAATTTGGCAGGACTGTAGAAGAATCTGACCTACACTGCGCCAGCCACCGGTTTGACGATACACCCCATATTTGAGTAGGGGGCTTCATCCAAAGAGGGGGTGTCTGGACATGCAAAAATGC
>NW_013952584.1:475129-479357 GCF_001266775.1 Austrofundulus limnaeus | reverse complement strand
GGTTTATCCAAGGCTAAAGATCCATAGTTGTCCATCTGAGGGGCATGTGTCTAAAAAAAATTAACCATGAAATGTTTACTGTAATATGTTCATAAGACATTCAGCCCTTAAACACTTGCACTTAGAATTTTATATAATCACTTTAAATACTTTTCAGTAAGTTAAATGTCTACAATTCTGGTTCAAATAAAGAACTTTATGTTTACTAGATTGTTAACTAATTATTTTTGAGTTAATGTTGCCTTAATGAACAGTGATTTAAAAAATAACCTGTAAAACGATATGATGTTAGATGTTAGGCGATGTGGTTGAAAATTTGGGTGCACCTAACTTTTGTGCTGGTGCGACTAAGAAAAAAAATGTTGGGCACACCGGTACAAGCAGTGCAAAAAGTTAGTCTAGAGCCCTGATTTTGGAAGAAGACATGGACACTTTAAGCCAAATGTCACATATGCCACTCCTACATCCTACAAATYGTATGGAAGTTTACAAAATTTACATAGGATTAAAAAAAAAACTTCTACTCTGGTTGAAGCCAACGATTGGCACAGTGCCCTGAGGGCATTGTGATGCATCACCAGCTGAAAGAAGACATAGAAAAATCAAACTGGGCACCCTTACAATGCCCCTTTGGCTAAATACCTCTCTTTACGTGACCCTGTGACGGACTTGTAACCTGTCCAAAGTGAACCAGCAATTCCTGTGACCTGAAAAGGAAAAAGCGAGTACAGAAAATTGATGGATGGATGGAGTTGTGGATTTGGTTATCAGTTAAGATCTGGGAATGYGTCAGTATGGATAAATGAGAACAGCACTGGAGAGAAGTTGTTAGTCATCTTCAAGAACTGTGAGCTTGTATCTAAGTTGAGTAAGATAGTCTTAGCRTTTGTGGGAAAAGATGACCCAAGTCAAAGATGAGTCATCTTCCATTAAAAATGCCCTCCAACCCACCCTGCATGCATTGGCTACATTGTCTCAGCAAAATTAATTAGAAGGTTGCTTGTTTCATAGAGCGCTGTTATCTTCCTGAGCCAGGCCTCAGCCGAACTCCCYAGTCCTGACTGAGCTCAGCTCCGTGTTTCTGATGTCAGTCTAAAGGTCGTAAATCAGCTGGTTTTTTTATTCATTTATACAAGCAATTGAAATTTTATGATGAAAGTATGACTGTCCTTGATAAGATAATTGTCGTGTTAGTCTCAAAGGAAAACTGCCAGCATATAGGAACATTTACAATGAAATACATTATTCATAGTTGTGTTAAATTGAGGGAATTTCCAAGCTGATTTATTTAGTCAGAGAGATGTGAGCTGGCACACAACAGTTTGGCCTGGATAAACATTTAAAGCCAGTGATGTTCCAGCACCAATCATATTCAAGTTAGACAACCTGTTATTAAAGCTGAAGCCTTTTACTTTTGTATATACTTAATGGCAGTATTGAAACGTTTATATCATTTTAAAATTTTCTCTGTCAGTTTTGAACTAGATTACTTAACCTTTGACTTTAAAAATACATGACTGCCAATCTCTACACCTATAGATGAATTGGATGCTCTTATTTATTTTTTAGGGCTATTTCACTCAAATTTCTGCATTTATAACACTGCTTCTTAACTTGTTTGATGATTTTGATCCTTGATACCGCTAGAGTGGTGACAAGTTGACGGATTTAAATGAAACTGAAAATATTCACTGAATACACACCTACAACGGATTAACTTTTGGATTCAACCGCAATCAATATGGCTGTTGACAGAATTGCATACTTTCCCTATAACATAGACAATTGTAAATATATTGAGATAAAATTTTGTATATTGATAGCTGAGAATAATCCCCAACTCATACTCTGATCATGACAAGTTGTGGGACATTTTGGCTTAAACCCTAAGCATTAACTATTGGAGTCAACCTTGTCTGTCAGCAAAATATTTCAAGAACTGCACAGAACTTAGTGAAACTCTCAGAAAGCTATCATTGAACGTACATCTACGAACCATTGACATTTGGAGTCAAGACAATTCAARCTTGCCACTACAGATAATCAATTTTTGCCAACACAAAATGGCTAAAACGCCAATCAGTGATCAATTTTACTGATAATGTGCTGATATTGGTGTGGTAAGAGATGAGTCATCCACAACACATACTCACAGCACCAACAAATGTAGGCTTGTTTGAACACACTATTATCAACAATGCACAGTTTCTGGCTCAGACATGACTTCTTAAATTTACCTTTTGTTTATTTATTTTGCATAGAGGACAGAATAAACTGAATAAAATCTACCAGGTGAGTGAAACGTCACAGGACATCAGATATTTAATTYCCCCCTTTATTCTGAAATAAAWTAAATACCCCAGCAAGTAATGGGTAATGGGGCTTATCTTTTGGRCTATGTCCAGAATATGGCTGTGTTCTTGAAAACCACCATATTGAATCAAAGCAAAAGGGTGTTCTGTGGCTTTTGACTGATCATGTAGATTTAAATTTCTTAATTATTTTCCACAATTTCTTTTAGATATTTTTCAATTAAAATAAAAAATATTCTTTCAAAAGAATCCAGAGTCAGGAGCAAAACCACCCCAACACCCACAAATCCAATTTCCTTACACTCAAATACACTTGGTCATCATGCACACAGTAATGGGTTTTACGACTGAATGACTTTTGCATTTAAACCGAGGCCATGTTGTCCTTTAACTGCCCACAATAAGATAAGAGAAGCCCATCAGCTGCCTGACGGAGACGGTGAAATGTAGACCCAGTCTGGTCTACAGAAAAAAAGACAATGCCCTCATTTCCTTCCAGCTACTTATTTCTTATAGAGMAGACGAAAAACAAAGCTTTTGTGTGTAAGTGATAGGAATTTAAATGAAGGGAAATTGTGGATAAATTCCACTTTCATTTTTTGTGGGTTAATACCATCAATCCTAAGGTAGACACACAGCTCTACAGACAAAGTAAATATGAAACAAATCAATATACTGTGGTACAAGTCATAATGAGTGTTAAACGTTATGTAAAATAAATTAACGTTAACATTTTTAAATGAAAATTGCTCCATAGTAATAAATTGGATACAGATTCAAAAGCAACCAGATGAGACTGATCCAATTACCAGAGATTGCTACAACCCCCATTTTAGCAATGAAAAAACAATACAATACACAATTAAGATKTTTTTATTCTATTAATGTTGTGTTTCTATTGTTCAATTCCCAGATCATTGTTTTCTTCAGATATTTTCAGCTCAGACAAAACACAAGAAAATATCAATTTTTTGCAAATAAACATCATGTTTATTTGCAAAACAAAATAAACTGTTGAAAACAAAATAAACATGTTTTCAACCCTATGAAAACATATGATAACACTGATTATCATACACAAAATGAAAWCTGTAGAAAGCTCACAGAACGACAATGTAAAAAGTGGATTTTAAACCGTTTGCGGTCGGGAGGAGCAGCATGTCGGTGTCTGCAGGCAGCGGCCACTACATCAGTTAGCTGCTAACTTGTTTTAGAGGTTATGTTTATAATTATTGTTTATTTAGTAGTGAGTATTAAGTTACTGGGAGTTTAATGTGGACCTCATCTGGACTTTAGGCTGCCCTAGTTCTGTGTCGTTAGGTGCWSKAAGTTTGTTGACGTTAGCGGCTAGTGTTAGCATTGTCTTAACATATAAAACTTTATCAGAAAAAACACTCACCCTGGCAAAAAACAAACAATAATCATCGTGGAGCTGTTTGGTACCGAGGTTGTGGATCCACCCGCTGAATAAAAAGTTCTACTCCTCCCGTTGTTTGCCGCTTTCATCAGCTGTTCAGTGTAGTTAGCATCCAGTTAGCGCCGCCGCACCATCTGCCCCTGCAGACCGATATTCATGTTCCATGTTCATCGCCTTTTTTTCCTTTTTTTTTGCATCAAAGACACCAAAATAACTACTGTAACTAAACTTCACCCTAACTATGAAATATAGTTATACAAATATAATAGATTTAATTCATTTCGGATATCTCATTGCTGACTTCCGATCGCGCTGTCTCTCCATCGCAGCCGAAYTTTATTCAACTTCCGCCTCTTTTTTTTATCCTCCAGTAGATTTTTTGCCACTTGTCTAATATTTTCAGGCTTCAGTCAGAGTTTGGGGGTGGGGGTTGGGTTTGTTTGGCGGGGTGGGCGTGACACCAGAGGGTGGGGGAATGATGTGTTTTTCCCCCAAGAAT
>NW_013952584.1:465843-475119 GCF_001266775.1 Austrofundulus limnaeus | reverse complement strand
GAGCCATAATTTTATTGATTTAATATATAATTTAATCAGTGTATAATTATTTATTATTGATTTGGTTAGAATGATTGGAGCACTCGTAAATTACACAAGATATGGACATTTTTTCAGATAGCAGATCCTCCACTTTTCACTTCCGACCTCCTTCCGAACTTTGCGCTCTAGCGGCACGGCATTGTGACGTCACGTGAAACCCTCGTATTTAGTTATCAATTAACCTAACAGTCATGTTTTTGGTCTGTGGGAGGAAGCTGGAGTACCTGGAGAAATCCCACGCATGAATGGAGAGAGCATGCAAACACTACCCAGAAAGGTCCCCAGGCCGGGATTTGAACCCATGACCTTCTTGCTGAGAGGCATCAGCTCCACCAACTGAGCCACCGTGCTGCTGATATATATGCTGTATGGTCTACATACGTAGACCAGACTGTATTATGAATTGAGTAGTTATATACTTAAAGGGTCCCTACCTGGTACCTTCATGGTATGTACCTAATGCCTACAGGTAGGGGTGCACCAGTAAATCCTTCCTTGATTTTGGAAGATCAATGATCTGACAAATTTTACACGAGAAACCAATTTTATCCACCAATCTTATTTACCTACACAAAGGTATGAAATTCATCCACAGTCTCCTTTTGCTCTGCTTTGGGAGAGGGCTGTTGTCCAGTTAAACAAGTTTGTATTGCTTCAAGGKTATTGTTCAATGTTTTTCAATAAAATAAGTTTGGAACATTGAATTGGCAGGTCAGTCTTTTTGGAGATCGGAAATCGACCAGAAAATTGCTGTCAGTGTGCAGGGAATTGTCTGTATTAGGAAGTGACTTGTTAACCTGTATTTACAGAGTATGTACCTGGTACCATCTGCTTCAGATTCTTAACTGGGTACCTACTGRGACTGGGCTGTATTAAGAATTGACTTGATTACCTTGACCCCCAGGTTCATAACTGATACATATTGGGTTCTCAGGACACCAGCTATGGCACAGTGGCTCAGTTAGAGCTGATGCTTCTCAGCAAGAAAGTTGCTGGATCGAATCCCAGCTGGGGACCTTTCCATGTAGAGTTTGTTCTCTCTGTGCATGCGTGGGTTTTCTCTGGGCACTTCGGTTTCCTCACACAGACCAAAAACATGAAAGTTAGGTTTGTTGGTAACTCTAAATTGTTGCTAGGTGTAAGTGTGAATGACGGTTTGTCTTGTTTGTCTCTGTGTCCCTGTGATGGACTTGTGATCCTGTCCAGTGTTGTAGCCCACCCCTCACACAGTAACTGCTGGATTATGGGTACAAGTGACCCTGAAAGAAACAAGTGGGTAAAAGATAATGGATGGATGGAACATTATTTCCCCATTTTGATCAAATACAATGGTAACAAAAAATAAGTAGACAGGAGTGAAGAACAACAAAACACAGATATTGAAAGTGGTACCACTGGAGGGCCCCTGGTTTTCACTCCCAAAGCAGCTTCTACTTTCCTCTGTACTTTAGTCAGCTCTCAACACTGAGAGGTGTTTCTGTGCGCTCTGTGCCCACAGCTCTGTGGCACAGACAGTTATTTCACTTTTTCTGAGCATGTGCTTGAATGGTAACTTCTGGGAGAGACCAAAGTGGTGGGTATTTTTAGCTTCTTTCTGAGGATTTCTTCTGGAACTTTTTCTCACAGCTGCTTGAAGTGTTTTTTAATTTTAAATTAAAAACATATACTTCATATTTTTTAAGCATGTGAGACCACTAATAAAATGATGTGATATTATAAAATATTATAAGATTTCTTCTTCTTCTGCTACCTTTCATTTTATTGATTTTATTTTGGTTGCATGTTTTTGTTCTTTGTTGGGTATATTGTTACAAATGAAATGAATAAATTTCTAAATAAATGTGACTTTGCTTATAGCCTTCCTTCTAATGCATTCTATCATTGTTTTACACCAATGTTCAATAAACTGAATTTTAAAGGGTTTTTGAAATCCATTTATTAATTTATTTAAATGTGTTGTTGGACAAATTGCAGCTCCTCATTAAGGATCCTAAGGCATTCCTTGACCAGTGAAGATACCTAGTTTAATGTCACCTTCCAGTTTTAGGGCTGCCCTGTGGTCTCATCCCAACGGAAGGAAAAATACTTCGTTTTTTTTCAGCCGGTTTTAACATACAATACAAGAAATAGTGAAATCTTTAACTAGAAGGTAGTTAACAATTTTAACAACTTCCTGTGGAAGGAGCTGAAACGAAAAGAAAACTTTTAAATCTGAGACAGCTGGAGCAGTTTGTTTATGTGGGCCAAAATGTGGACAGGTGCAGAAGTCTCAGAGTTACAGAAATTGCTTTGACTGCAGTGATTACCGCAAACATTGTGCACATTGTGAGGTCTGTTTCATTAGTTTTTTTAAATAATCCTGTTGAACTAAAACTCAAATGCAGTTTTCATTAGTACTTTAATCAGTTTCAAGTTATTTCAGTTACCTTTGTAAATATTTCATTCTTTAACAAAATGGTACAAATTTGTCACATCTTTTTATGCCAAAATATAAAACAGTGTGACAGTTATGTTAAGACTGACCATGATATATGTACTTTCAATTTTTGTCTACAGTACATCGCTAATATTTTGCACGTTTCACATAAATTAGGGCTGTGTATCTGCAATAATGCGATACTGTAAACAAGGCAATGTATTGCCATTATTTGCTCTCTGAAATAACTCAGTACTGAAAATGTGATTAAATCCATTTTTTATGCAATCAGAAGAACACTGAGGACAAGTGAGAATTACATTTGTATTTCACGTTTCTTAGAACATCAATTAAGCCTCAAATTTCAGGAAATAAAATATCTCGATGTTTCAGTGTATTTATCTTTTTTCTTAAACCCCTACAATAAATACAGAATTTCTATCTTGGTAAATGGTACTGAACTTATAGAGCGCTTTTCAAGTCCCTCCGGACCCCAAAGCGCTTTACACTAACAGACATTCACTCATTCACACTCACATTCACACACTGATGATGGCAAACTACACTGTAGCCACAGCTGCCCTGGGGCACACTGACAGTATTTCTATCTTCATAACAATGAGAAAATGGCAGAAAATGAACAAAACAGCCAGTTTCATTTACATCACTGCCCGGCCTAAACCAGCCTGATCTACAAAATCAGAAGGAAKGTAAATCCGTGAAAAGTGGATGATTTGCAAAATTCGACAAATAAACAAGAAAAAACAGCCTCTTCGCCGCATAGTTATGCCAGGGCATGCAGAGGATTTCATGATACTGAGTTTGTACTCTATGACCTTCAACCATCCCAGCTCAGTTTAACCACAGCCATTTGTCCACACGTCAGACTTTAAGAGATGGCTATTACCATAATGACTAGGTGTACTCCAGAGTAATTTTTGCAAGTATTCGACAGCCTATCATATAATACTTCGGGCCAAGAGCATCCGTTGTTCTTATCCACATATCTCCACCACCACCCCCACCCTCATCTGAGCTATTAGGTCCATTTCACAGTGGCTGTGTACTGTGGCTCCAGTGGGTATTAGTTATGAGGGAGGAATGGTTTCCCACCATCCCCACAGCGAACGCATAGCCAAATACCACATGACCTCACGCTAAAGTGGGCATGCAAATAATATGTCTATGGGATGGAAGGAAAAACAACAGCTTCAAAAACCTGAAGGGCATATGTATATATGTGTGTGTGTGCGTGCGTGCGTGCGTGCGTGCGTGCGTGCGTGTGTGTGTGTGTGTGTGTGTGTGCGTGCGTGCGTGCGTGTGTGTGTGTGTGAATTTAATTACAGCTAGTTTGTCAGCTTAAAACATCCATTTGTCCACAGTTTGTTCCACACAGCTTTGCTTAATGACAAACTGCATTATGTAGTTTGGGATTATTTAATGCCCACTGATAATATTGAGTGACAGCTACTGAGTATATGAAATATTTCTTCGTACCTTCTCACCTCGCTTTTCTACCATGAACTCTCTTTTAGAATTGTCCCTATTTATTTATTTTTCCCTCAAATGAAGTCAGTGTTTTTTTGTTTGTCTGCTTTTTTGCTGTTCCAAACCCACAGGAAGCCTATAGCTCTGATATTTCCTTTTGCAGAATCTTGAGTTTGTTTGAGAAATTAGCATTCCTGGCTTCCAGCAGAGTCAGCAAAGAGAAAAAAAAAGAAAAAAAGATTTTTTTATTCAATTGTCGTATTTGTGGTAATTTCACAGTCCAGTTGTCATGGGAGCATTTCCTCAGCAGCTATTTACTTTCCACAGTGGGATGTTGCCTCATTCTTTGATCATTTTTTTTTTTTGCCAATTATATGCCTTACTGAAGGAAGAACTCATTAACCTTATTAAATGTAATGATGGAAAATGAAGCTCTCTGCATTGGTTTGTTCATTGTTCAGTGAGAGCCTTTCTCCCCTCAGCATCTGTGCCTCCAAAAATATTTTTGGGATTTAAAGGTTTAGTCAGCTTTTTYATGCTTGAAATTTTATACCACCAGCTTTTTTATACAAATGAAAATAAAATTTAAAAAGATCTGATGATTAATGTTCATTCTGGGTCTCAGTGTTGGCTATAAAAATAATATACAAAACAAAAAAATGAGAGTACAACTTTTTATAATCACCTACTGATAGGGCTGCAACAATTAATCGAATAATCGACAACTAATTGATTATTAAAATAATCTGACTAATTTAATAATCGATTAATCTTTTTTTTTTTGTTCTTTACTTTGTTTTTCTCTCCAAACTGCTTTGACACCTTCCACTGCCACATCTGCCTTTCTGTCCTTGACACACATGCACAGTAGTGGTAACTGGGGTAGGCCGTGGACATCACAAGACATTATACAGACAGGCTCTGGTATCATGGCTACCCAGCAATGGAGCTCAAAAGTGTGGGATCATTTTAAGAAAATGAAAGAGAAACCTGTGCAATATCTGCAGAGCAGAACTTGCCTTCCACAACAATTATTTTTAGTTAGCATATAGCTAAAATCTAACGATGGTTATATAATAGCAGCTGCATTCTGGCACGATAAGCTCTATGTTTTTAATTCAATTAACGTATGATCCGATTAGTCAACAAATCGAAAAAATAATCGGTGATTAATCGATTATAAAAATAATCGTTTGTGGCAGCCCTACCTACTGATGTAAAATGCTGGTGAAAATGGAGTCACCAATTTAAAATGGCAGCCACAGCTATTTCACCAAACTGAAAACAAAAAATAATTTGTGTTCAACATTTTTGGAATCAAACCTGTTAGCAAAATATCTTATTTGTCTGGATAGACTTTAATGAAACTTATTTATTTAATGAAACGTCCAGCCGTCTCAGTTGTTGTGTCCTTGGGCAAGACACTTCAYCCACTTTGCCTACTGATGGTRGTCAGAGGGTCTGGTGGCRCCAGTGCTTGGCAGCCCCACCTCTGTCAGTGCGCCCCAGGGCAGCTGTGGCTACAGTGTAGTTTGCCATCATCCGTGTGTGAATGTGAGTGTGAATGGGTGAATGTCTGTTAGTGTAAAGTGCTTTGGGGTTCGGAGGGACTTGAAAAGCGCTCTATAAGTTCAGTACCATTTATCATTTACCATTTATTAGATTTGTTGGATGAACACCTGCAACTATGACCTTCTGAAGTCCACCCAAATCATAATGACCACCGCAGCTAATCAACCTTAGAATATGCAAAAATGTTTCAAACTCTGTCACTTSTATATCTATGGAACTAAAATGTGGTGTGTCAGTAGCTGAGAATCATCTTCAACACAGATTTCAAGCACTAACATTTGTGTTTTAACTTTTACATTCAAAGTCAATATGAATCTTTCTTTTAAATAATCCTGCTTTTGTTTCAGCATTAGTTCAGGTTAAATACTTATTAATTAGTATAATTTTAAGTATAGTGAAGATAGYGTGGCATTAGTGGAAATTTAGCTGGACATTTACAGTATGTCATGGTTGTATCAAGTTGAAACCAGGAAATACAGACTGACAACAAAATCTAGGTTGTGATCTTARGCAGCGGAAACTTACAAAGCCAAAGATCAGGCACAAGGAGACTCAAGRCAGTACAAACAGAACCGGATGTAACACAACACTCCCCTGAAGAGTGAAAAAAGGCTGAGCAACTTTACAGACTGGGGCTGATGAGAGAAGTGGAAACATGTGACAGATAAAGACGAAGCAGGTATAGATGGGCGTAGCAGGCTGAACTTACTGAGAAACAGAAGTTGACTGACGGCACAGTAAGGTTGTTGCATCCCTATTATTTTTATTTTATTTCACTTTTCCATGTCCTGGAAGACTGGGAATCCACAAAAGTAAATGAAAGGTGAATGAATGAATGAATGAATGAATGAATGAATGAATGAATGAATGAATGAATGAATGAATGAATGAATGAATGAATGAATGATGTTGGCTGTGTCCAAAATCATTGGCTTTGACCTTTGAAGGTCCCGGCCTACCCAGTTTTGGTTGGCCTGATCCTTGCTCAACCACAAAGACTAGAAAAAAGTGACTGTAAATTTGGATGGTCTGGTCTTGTGCTTTATTCCCACCCTTACCCTGGCTTGTTGATTAGCAAACGTAACAAYACTAAATAGAAGCAAAAGTAGATTGGAATTGGCAAAAATATCAATATACTATTTTATATTAATGATGCTAACATTACATAACATATTGGCTTCATCAGATTGTGATCTCCAGCTCTCACTGGAGCGGTTCGCAGCCGAGTGTGAAGCGGCCGAGATGAGAATCAGTGCCTCCAAATCCGAGACCATGGTCTTGAGCCGGAAACTGGTAGGGTGCCTTCTCTGGGTCGGGGAGGAGGTCCTGTCCCAAGTGGAGGAGTTTAAGTATCTCGGGGTCTTGTTCACGAATGAGGGAAGAATGGAGCGGGAGATCGACAGGCGGATTGGTGCTGCGTCTGCAGTGATGCGGGCGCTGTACCGATCTGTCGTGGTGAAATAAGAGCTGAGCCAGAAGGCGAGTCCATGATTACTAGTCGGYCCTCATCTATGGTCACGAGCTTTGGGTAGTGACCAAAAGAACGAGATBGCGGATACAAGCGGCTAAAATGAGTTTCCTCMKCAGGGTGTCTTGGCTCTCCCTTAGAGATAGGGTGAGAAGCTCAGTCATCTGGGAGGGACTCAGAGTAGAACCGCTGCTCCTCCACTTCGAGAGGAGCCAGTAGAGGTGGCTCGGGCATCTGGTTAGGATACCTCCTGGACGCTTCCCTGGTGAGGTGTTCCGGGGATGTGCCACTGGGAAGAGGCCCAGAGGAAGACCCAGGACACGCTGGAGGGACTATGTCTCTCGGCTAGCCTGGGGACACCTTGGGATTCCCCCAGATGAGCTGGCGCAAGTGGCTGGGGAGAGGGAAGTCTGGGACTCTTTGCTGAGGCTGCTGCCCCTGCAACTCAACCCTGGTTAAGCATCAGAAAATGGACGGATGGAAGAAATACTAACACAATTCACTAAAAGGCAATGTTTGGAGAACAAAGGGAGCTGCCTRTGTTTGTTTATTTCTACATAACAGCTTGCTTGATTTCTGGCAAGAATAATAGTAAAAACCATGTCTATGCAAATGACAAAATCTTGCTTGAAACTTTAAATTTTTATACTGCCAGATTTTAATTTAAAATTGATTCCTTTCTCAGTTTGTCCACCAATATAAGCAAAAAATATCTCCAATCGACCTGAAATGGATCTAGGGATAGGGTGGGCCGAGAAGGATCCACTGGACCCATCCCGTAAATCAGGGAAATACGCGGACGCATTTGTGGGCATCGGAGGGGTCGTTGAATTTGGACAGCCTTAGGCACTGCGCTGTGACATAACCAGCAGGCAAAGCCAGCCTTTGGAGGATGCAGCCCCTGAATTTGGTATCGATTCTAAAGTTATCGGATCTATATTTTTGTTTTAGCACATTGCTCTCATTCCAAAAATACATGCTGCACTAGAGCAGCTCACAAGAGGCAGGTTCAAATACACTGCCTGGCCAAAAAAAAAAAAAAAAAAAAAAAGCCACCACCCAAAAAAAAAGGTCACACTAATGTTTTGTTGGACCGCCTTTAGCTTTGATTACGGCATGCATTCTCTGTGGCATTGTTTGGATAAGCTTCGATTTCACAAGATTTATTTCCATCCAGTGTTGCATTAATTTTTCACCAAGATCTTGCACTGATGATGGTAGAGTTTGACCTTCTCCAGCACATCCCAAAGATTTTCAATGGACTCTGTGGATCCGATCCATGTGTGAAAAGGATGTCTCATGCTCCCTGAACCACTCTTTCACAATTCCAACCCGATGAATCCTGGCATTGTCATCTTGGAATATGCCCARTCAGAGAAGAAAAAATCTATTGATGGAATAACCTGGTCATTCAGTATATTCAGGTAGTCAGCTGACCTCATTCTTTGAGCACATACTRTTGCTGACCAACTGCATCAACCAACCCCACATCATAGATCTTAGTTAAATCTAGGTGTAAACACCATGCTGAATGTGCCGTTAATGCATTTTTTGTGCATGCGGGTTACATCAGGGCCGTGAAGTGTTCATCTGTTGGAGGTCACATTTAAAATATAATACAAATGTTCACACCTAAATATCTAAATTGAGCATCAAGACCTGCAGCGTGATTGTAGCCTATGATTCATCTACAGTATGTATGTATTTACTGTTTTTGATTCTAAGATATTTAAAGGTTATGGGTTGTTTAGCTTTTCTACACAAGGCAATGTTATGTACACAACTGCAGACATAAATGAAGTTGCACACACACAATATTTTCCCAGGAAGCATTTTCTGGTTTATAAATATACAGTCTTTACATGCAGGCAGGCAGAGCAGTGGCTCAGCTTCAAAGAAGCTTAGCTTCATAAACAATCTATTGGTTAAATTTTCTGAACAGTTGGAATCCCAATCTTTAAAACAGCATTTCTGTTTTCTGAATATATTAATTTTAAAGCTTTTTTTCTGATCTTAAATTGTCATTAGAAAAATTATTTAATCATCAGATCTTAATTCTCCACTGTTCTATATTCTTCTTTAGTACCGTTGTAGGGGGAATAATCTGACATTTTAAGTGCAGCCTTTTATTTCAAGATGATATACTGTACACTGTAGACATTTGTTTCAGTCGTTCTCTGACTCTGGCTTTTTGATATTTATATTATTATGAGTAGAATAGAATAGAATAGAATAGAATAGAATAGAATAGAATAGAATAGAATAGAATAGAATAGAATAGAATAGAATA
>NW_013952584.1:458398-463968 GCF_001266775.1 Austrofundulus limnaeus | reverse complement strand
ATTACAATATTAAAGAACTGTTCTTGTTAATTTGATGAAAACATTTTAAATTTCCAGTGCGCTCACATCAGAATAACTTATAGATTTGTTGTTAGAATAATCGATTAATCGAAAAAATAATCCTTAGATTAATCGATTAGAAAATAATCGTTTGGTACAGCACTAGTCTTTTTTATATATAGTTTTAAGAGTTTGTCTAAGAAGAAATATACTAATGAATCAGTTAACTTCAAAAGTGATAAATGGGTTGGGTATATATAAAAACTGGTCCATATCTATGTTCCACAGTATCTACTTTCCAAAGTACAATGCCGCCACTGTTAATCTGTATTTTTAATATTTGAAGGGAGAGCCAAACATTATTTTATATCTTTCATTGTTACTCAGATGGAACATAGGTACCAGAGGGATCATAGATACCAGAGGGAGCACAAGTACCAGAGGGAACATAGGTACCAGGGAACATGGGTACCAGAGGGAGCATAGGTACCTAAGAACATAGGTACCAGAGGGAGCATAGGTACCTGAGAACATAGGTACCAGAGGGAGCATAGGTACCTAGAAACATAGGTGCCAGAGGGACATAGGTACCTGGGAACATAAGTACCTGGAGAGTATAGGGACGACCCCTTTAAAAAAGAGGCAATTTACGTTAATTAGAAACTTAAAATTTTTTAAATGGGCAGCATGACGGCTTAATGGTTAGCACTGTTGCCCACAACAATCACGCGGGACTTCCTGAAATCTCGCGAGAATTCATATGTCCGCAGAAAAATCTCACRTGACCTCCAGAGAGACGTGAGTTCAGAGTAAATAAACATTTGTAAGAAACAATGTTGATCGTTTATGGACTGTTTTTACCAGAGGCAAAACAATTCCATAGGACTTTTAACATCCAGCGGACTTTCTGGTGAGTCATGGCAGTTTTTTTGTGTTCTGTATTTTGGAATCCCCTCYGTGTTTRCATTACCTCGCTTTCTGACTGGCTACACTTCTCATTCAACAGGCTGAGAGCTCTGTTGAACACTACACACTGTGACATCGGGCCAAAAAATCAAACATGTTGACTATGCCCAATTTGAGGTCAGAGCGGTCCCGACSTCCTTCCGAGCTGACAAGATCACTATTAACTCACCACCCACGGCAGGAATATCTGCTACGATTATCTTTAGAGCCATCACAATAATCTGGACTTCCTTAAGATTGTCAGAAGGGCAAAAATCGGCCTGATTTTCTTGTAGTGGGACTCAGGCCTTAGGCTGCCTTCTGGCCAACTTTTGAAATCCACTCGATACAAGATGGTCACCACAACTAATGTTCATTAGCAAACWCAAAAATGTTTAAAAGTCACTCCATTTTAGTTACTGAGATAAATTTGGGTGTAGTAATAGCTGAGAATTATCCCCAAAAATCACACCAAGTGTTACACAACACCCATTATCTTTGTTTAAAATTTTGTCATGCGAGGCTAAGGGTCATTAATAAGTTTCATTTTTGCTGCATTTGTTCATCATAAAACTATAAAGACGATAATTTGACTTTACTGGAAGAGTGAAACACTCATGATTTCTTCAGAAATTTTGATTTGTGTTTATCCTGGTGCTTGAAATTCATTATTTTAAGAAACTATAAAGTGTTTAGCACCATAATATGGAAAATAAGCTTCAGGCCACACAACACTACATAAGACGAGACAAAGAGTAGGACATTACTATATAGGTATATCATTTTACATCACTGATAAAGAKCCAGCATTCATCTCCTTTCCTTTTTTCATTTTTGTGTTTGTTGTCCTTTTCTGTTATGATTGTGCTGTGTTACACCAACAGATTTTTTCAGTTGTGCACCAATAACTCCCTGCGTTCTCCTTCATTAAGCCAGCAGAGTAAACTTGTGCAGCGTCTGCACTCTATTAGGCCACACTGCTTCCTCTCAACTCCGTGCTGTTTGTTCTGACAGGTACTGTGACACTGTTTGGGTGAAAAAATGAGGCTCTGCACTGAAACTCTTCTCACCAGTTGTACAAGATACAAAAATTCTGTTGCGCTGTCTCTCTTCATAGATAGTAAAAGACTTGCTTCAACCGTTTGGTTGAACATATTTATTACCTTACCATGGAATCCACAGTGTCATGCGCGATATAAACGATATACGGTAGAAACGATATAAATTTGTCCTATGATAGAGATCTGTAGTCTACCGGCCAACMGTGCAATTCTTTTWGATGATGTAACCAGCTGGAGTCAAAACAGAGGAAGCGGGAAGCAGCGTGGCTGAATGAAGAGGGGCAAAAAAAACATAACTTATCCGGACCACTGTTTACATGTTTACGTGACGGCGTGCCTGCAGCGGGAGGAGAGCACGCCGCGGCATATGGTGACGCAGCAAGGCTGAGAACGCAAATGAAGAGGGGGGAAAAAACCCATAACTTATCCGGACCTGGTTCGGGTGTGCGAAAATGAACGCCGAACTGTTTACATGTTTATGTGATGGCGCGTCCTCCGGTCGGATGCCGAACGACCACACTGCCTGCAGCGGGAGGAGCGTGCGCTGCAGCACATGGTGACGCAGTGAGGCGACAGTCAGTGCAGGTGAAGTCAGTGCTCCAGCAGGACGCACAAAAGCTCTCTGAGTCTGGACCTCATTTCTCCTGCGGTCATAGCACAATACTGTCTCCTTGTACAGCGGGGAAGCGCTGTGGGAAAGGTTGACAGTCAAACTCTCTTTCCAAAAAAGAAAAAAACAAAAAAGCATAAACGGGATGATTGTCACCCCGCCGGAGGGCGCACAGATTAAACATGTGGAGTGCAGAAAAAGTAATCTACAAAGTGTGTAGAAAGGAATAAATACACGCATTTTGTTTTACCACCTTAAAACAAAGCAGGTGATTCCAAACACAACATCCATTAACCAGGTAGGTCTCCCTTAAATTTAGATTTTTATGGGAGACTTTAGTGTCCCTTAAAAAAGGAGATTTTAAGGTCTAAATTGTTTAACCTATATATATTTATACATTTCACTCATTTAATATTATTATTAAAGATTTATTTATTTTCTATTATAAGTTTATATCGTGAAATATATTGTTACTGCCACCCATCATAATATATCATACATCATATCGTGATATGAATTTTTTGCCATATTGCACATTCCTAGTGTCATGAGAAAGATTGGACACACCTGTTTAAATGTCAACATGCATGTGAAAAATAAACTGTTCTATTTGTACTGACTTTGAGAAACTCAGCTGTGACTTAGCAGAAATTGTTGCCACTTGTGGAAAGTTCCATCCTGCCATGCCTGTTGCTCCCTGATGATTACAAAAAGACAGTAATAGCTGAGAAGTGGTACAGACATTTGGCTACTATTCAAACTKTGTTTTTGCTTCAGGGCCACTCGCRGTAATAGAAGCTAGTTTCTACTTTCTAAAAGGGCTTTAGGAAACTGCATTCTGAAACGGTGGTGATCAAAGTTGTCTCTGACAGCCTYTGTATGTTTTACAGCAAGAGACAAAAAAAAGCATAAAGTAGTCTTCAGYGTTTCTGCGGTTTTCATGGCAGGTTTTCTATGCTACACCAGAAATCGGAGTTGTGAGCAAACCTGAAAATATGGTTCTTTGATTTCAAACTTTTGCAAATCAAGGAATAAAACTACAAGCTTAAAAACAAAACCATGTAAAAATGGTCTGTGACCTTGGGTAGTACTTTCAAATAAGAGCTACAAAGACAAAATTAAGTAAGCATTAGGTGATAGTTACCTGCAGTTTTTGGATCACCATACTCTTGATTACCTAATAGTTTGCTAATCATTAAGGAATGATGATGTTATAATGAAGAGTAGTGTCTTTTTTATCATTAGATAATGACTATCTACTAAGTAATGTGTATGAGAAAACAAAGTATAGCCAGAAAGTAGGCAAGCATCATCGAATGAGGAGATGAAACAATCTAGACATTGTTCATCAAAGGGCAATGATTAGCTAACCATTAACTTGCAACAAGTCAGGTTAGCTGAAAATGGTTAGGAGCTAAGCACATGTTAATGGGCCTTATTTATATGTTTTGTGTTTAGACCTGTAATAAACTGACCRAATTTATCTAGATCCAGTGATATTTCTAATTCAAGAGGTTAAAGTTGTTGATGGAATGACAAATGGATCAGTATACCTCTTCACTTCACAGCCCCAGGTTTTTATGGTTACAAAGTAATCTGCAAACTAAGYAGTTTTGAGAACTCAACTAATATTGTGACATAGGATCTGGTCTGAGAAAAACAAGAAAAAAAGATTTCTTCTATCGTAGTAGTAGCTCTGTAAGTCCACATTTGTTTTCTAGGTAGGCTGGATGACTACCCTGCCGCAGTGTAAAATCTTCCAGAACATAAGTGGTTTTTAAAAGTTGTTGGCAAGATCTTCAGGGGCCTCATGTATAAACGATGTGTACGCATAAAATGTTGCATGCGCCAGGTTCTTCGCCCACTTTGTGATGTATCAAAACCAACGTTGCGTGAAAGTGTGTAAATATACGTACACTTTTCACCTGCCGTGAGAATGTGCGGCAGCCACGCAAAGTTTTTCAGTCAACCGTTTTAACCCACAAAATCATGAATCCGACCTGAATCCACAGAAATGTGACTCTGTTGTCTTTTCTGGATGTAAAGAGCGTCTGAACATGGTGTTAGATTTTTATTTTAGTTTGAGTTTTTAGTGTTTAAACTCGAACGATCATGAAACTGAACCCCGGGACTGAAAATCATTTAACCTCAGACAAGAAAATAGATCAGCCTAAAAATGATCAAAGAACCTCAGTAAACTGTAAAGTTTTTATATTTCTGTCATGAGTTGGAAACACACGTAGAGCGCAGGCCTGTGAGGCACAGCTGAGGAATTGTCTAAAAAACATTTTAATTCTCACTGAGAAAAAATAAGTCAACTCAGCAGATACACTGACAGCAGCTCAGCTGTGATGACTCCTCAGCTCCACAAGACACAGACAATAGATTAGTTGCTGTGTAAAGTTGTGCGTAATGTATGGATCAATGTCAACTGTTCTGCAGGCTGATATCACTACAATAAGAATTGAGGACAGCGTGTTTTTTTTTTTGTTTGTTTGTTTGTTTATTTGTATCACACCGAAAAAGTTACAATCAGGTATTTTACTGTAGTGAGACCAGCCATGCAGCTGATCTGAATGAGAAACTTCATGATTCTAAAATAAAAATCACACTGCGGCAGAAACTCGCAACGCTGCGAGTCGTTTCTTCACATCAACTATTTCATAAATATTTTTTCTAAGTTCTACCAAAGTCACAAGTTTCTCTGTGTTTATAGTAATTTATTAAAGGCGTGTAAAGGTGGAAATATCTCTCCGCTTCATGCGTCGCTGCAGCACACGTGCATACACTCCAATAGTCACACGCACCTTTGTGTGTGGGAAAACTCGTTTTTACACCCCACTACTTATTTAGACAGTTTTCTCACTCATTCTCCATTTAAAGTGTATCTTACCCCCCTGTGAAAAGATAACTCCGCCCCAAGGCGAAATTTGAAAAATGCATCAAAGTGGGTA
>NW_013952584.1:456745-458191 GCF_001266775.1 Austrofundulus limnaeus | reverse complement strand
CACACAGCTGCTCACGATCGCTAGTTTAAATCAGGAATAAAAGTAGTTTACCTGTATAAAGAGCCCTAAAAATCCATAAACTTTGCAATTTTGCAGAAAATCTGCGCTAAGTTCCACGTTCATTGGGATGTATAAAAGGAAAGGTGCACAGGAACCTGCGTGCACACGATTTTATTCATCTGAATTTTTTTGGTGCAGCGCACCTTTCCAAATTTGTCCGAACGCCAACTTTTAGTGTGAAAGCTGCACAATCCTTTATGCATGAGGCCCCAGATCTTTGTCAAGTCAGGCTTTAAAATGCCTCAGCTAAATGTCAACATGTAATCTAATGCAACCTTGTCCCAGATAAATGATGTAACTGTAAACTTACTAGCACACTACTCGTTACACGGGCATTTTCACAGCACAGCAATGCTCAGTTATGACAGAGATGTAGGTCATTGTCTTGGTTCAATGATCAAAAGACTGCTCTATGTTATGACACTGTTCACAGCCTTGAGGAAAGTGTAAAGTCTAGCCACTATGCTTCAGGACACAGAAAACTCAAGCTTATCCACAGTCTCTTTAGACCAGCAGTTGGTGAATATACAGTGGTAAGGGTAAGGGTGTAAGGGGCATAGATGCATGACTCCCCCAGGCCTTTTATAGCCCTGTATCTTTGCGCCATGCACTGATGACGAAGCAACATAGTGGCAGCATCACACATCATTGCCTGTCAGACACAGAGAGTGAGATTTCCTCCTCTGACCAGACCTCTGCAGTTTGTGGCAGTCTGCCTGGGCACAAAGCGAGGAGCTGAAGACCTTAATTGGACAATGTGCTTGTGTTGTTGGGAGTGGGCAGTGAATTCTGTTTGACTGATTGCCCTTAGTGCCTGTGTTTGGTTTTCAACCAAGCAATTTTAGCTAAGATAGTGAGATTCAAGCTAGAAACTCACTACTTTGTAGGGCTGTAAGGTTATTTAGTAATACTTGTGTTGATGGTGTTTGACTTCATGAAAACTCTGCTGCAAAATTTACCAGGCTGTTACTTCTTACCCTAGTAAACAACCAAATTTATGAGTTGAAACTGTAAAATTACTGTATAAATATTTAACCATTGTTGTTTTCTTTATGGTCTTACCTATTACTTAGGACACTAGATCAAAAAGTTTTGGTTAGGACCCCACTGTGAGTCCTAAAAGACCAAGTTGGGCTTTTTACTGTAAATGATTTCCWGAAATCAGTTTGAAATAATTTCTACCTGTAGATTCTCCCTAAAATATTTACCCAAAAAAGGAAGAAAAAAACACAAAAAAGTGCCTGAGTTTTACTTTTAAGCTTCACAGTTTAAAAGGATCCCTGATTAGTTGTAACATTAGACTTTTTATGATAAACATATACTTTAACTGTAAAATAAAGACTGTAAAAATACTGTTGGATTGTTTAGTTTTGTAATTTTTTTAAA
>NW_013952584.1:453954-456101 GCF_001266775.1 Austrofundulus limnaeus | reverse complement strand
GCCTGCAACTGAAATTATGGATGGAGGACCTCAGTTTAGCTTGTTTGTCGCGCTAGCGCCGAGCCAATACATAGGAGGCAGTACAACGTGAGGGCTAGCGCGAAGGCTAACAGGCTAAGCTGAGGTTCTTCTTCCATGAAGCATGAAGAGCCAATCGTCAGATATTGTCCAAGATTAACCTTCAGGGTGGATATAGCTCACTAGCAGCCTCACACGATGACCTAGTTGATGTCATCATCTACCCAGAACGCTTTGTGTGTAAATAAAATGGCTCCGTCTGTGTTAAAATATATTTTAAAAAAATTACAAAACTAAACATCCTACAGTATTTTTACAGTCTTTATTTTACAGTTAAAATAAATGTTTATCAAATAAAGTTTAATGTTACAACTAATCATGGATCCCTTTAAGACAAAATACCTAGTACTTATCCCTGTGCAACTTGTGTTTTTAGCATGTCAGAACAATTCACAGATCTGCTTTCAATCACTGTTTTCCATTGAAATAAACACTGTTTGAAGCACCATTTGTAAGCAGTTTTGGATCTTTTAATAGCACCAGCTGACCTTTAGGGATCCTGTTTTAAATGCTGTGTGTAATTCACGTTTTTAGCTGCATTTATAAATATGATTGGAGATCAAAATGCCACTTGGCAAACAGTAAAAAAATTATTGCATCAGAAACATCTTTACTGAATCGACAGATTACATTACAACATTTATTTGCAGGAAATTTTCTGTGAAGTTAAATTGTCTCTGTATTTTAAYACTCTACAGAAATTGAGATTACAAGAAAGAGAGTATGACAGTTTGTGTTTTCTGTGTTTATTTTTCTGACTGAAGTTTATTTTGTTGATATTGCTTTGTTCCTTTTCACTTGTTTTCATGCATTTCTTCCTCAGTCAGTCTCTGCTCCTTCAATCAGTCCATGTCCACTTACTTATGTTCCCTGCTTCTTTATAACAGCTGCATTCTTCTCATTGGCCCAAGTCCATATAGTGCAGACGTGCCCAACCCGTCGCTCGCGGGCRACTCGGTGCCCGCCAGCTGATTCCCAGGTGCCCGCGAAGCGCAACCTTGCATGCCGGCTTGTCAGCTGTTAGCAAGGTGACATGTCCGCTCGTTAAGCTTCATTTTAACTCTGGCAGGAGCGGTGGAGGTGGGGGGAGTTTAAGTAACACATTCCAACGCGCAGCAATGCGCTCCCTACTCCATCCCCCTCTTGCATTTTCACAGATATTGTCTCGTGAGTTTTGGGTGCGGTGATACAGCACTCTGACGACACTTTARATTCAGTGGTGGAGTTGTCGATGAAAACTAGCTAACAAGCAAACGAAAACTTATTTTCGCACAGAGTGGGAGGAGGAGTATTTTTGTGTTTATTCTAAATTCGAAGCCTATTTGCCTCATCTGTAATTCAAGCGTTGCCTTACCCAAAAAGTGTAACTTGGAGTGACATTTCATGACGATGCACAAACTGTATGAGACGGATTTCCCTAGTTCGTGGGAGTGTTTTAGTTTGTGGTGATAGCAGACGCTGCATTTGCTTCAACCACTCACGTAAAAAAAGGGAAGAAAAAAGCGATCACTTCCAGAGCCGACTGCTTGCTGTACCAGGAAGCAGCGATTTTTAAAGGTAGTCAAACGGCCAAAAACTCATAAATGGGGATAAAACAGACATTTTTCASGGTGGAATCTGACTGATAAAAACTTTGGAGCTTAATCCAGGACCAGTTTCAGGATAAACAACGTCGAGCCAGCCGCTGACATTATTTTTTGCGTTGGACTCCCCCGGGAAGGAATCCCATGCAGTGATGTATGCAGCGGGAGGGGTTTCCCCAGGAGCTCAGCTTGGGGTGTTTCAGGAACTGCCTGCTGTTCGTTACGGACTCAGAAAGTGCAGGAGCTAAAAGGGAAGCTAGCAGCCCAGCAATCGATTTTCACTCGGCCCAGCACACAAGGTAAGGCCTCATACCATGTTAGCCGCATTCTGTCTCAACATAAGAAGTCTTTCAGCGATGGAGAAGTCATGAAAGAAGCGTTTATTGAGGCTGCAGATGCGCTTTTTCATGATTTTAAAAATAAAAGTGAGATTGTATCATTCAGTTGTCCACCAGGATGGATGGATGTGTCCAAGTTCTTGTCCAT
>NW_013952584.1:438124-453525 GCF_001266775.1 Austrofundulus limnaeus | reverse complement strand
GATTTATTTATTGATTTATTTATTGATTTATTTATTGATTTATTTTGCAGTTTGTGTGTGCCCTTGTTTTCTCTAACTAATGTGGCTGTGTGTGTGTGTGTCTTGTCTGATAGGTGGTGAACCAGGTGGAACTCTTTGAATGGTCTGGAGCCGGCAGTCTGGACCAGTGAGGAACTGAGCTCTTCAGCACCTACAGATGACACCATCCTGCATGCTGCACAGAGATGGAGGTTTGAAATAGTTGTTGGAGATTTGTGAATCTGCACCATCGTAAGTCACTTTTTAAAATAGTATAAACAAAAGAGTTTTATATTGTGTGCTTTGACTTTAGTTTTTTGTTTTGTTTTTCCTCCCCTGTATGGAGAGAAAGAGAGGAGAGTTCTTTGAATAAATGGAGACGAGTTCCCGTGCTCCAAAGTTATTTAAGTCTGTGGTTCTCTCAGTGTGCAGGTTTCCAGCCCTCAGCTCGCACGTTACAGGGAGTACTAATTGAAGGAGGTAAAAAAAAATTGATACCTTTTGTTCGAGCATCACTTTTGTGTTTCTCTGTCAGGAGTTAAATAAGGATTTTCTCTTTTCTTTTGTTATGTAGGTAAAAATATGGTTAAGTAGATAGTTTTGTTTGACAATACTTTAAATTAAATAAAACTAGCAACACATTACATTCTGTTTTATTTACTTTAAAGAAGTTAGGAGTAGGGAGATGAAAAATTATGTTTTTTGAAACTGAGATGGGACAAGTAGCTCTCGGCAAACTGCTGACTTCAAAAGTAGCTCTTGGTGCAAAAAAGGTTGGGCACCCCGATATAGTGTCTGTTTTCATTCCATCTTCAGTCTGGCATTGTGGGTTCCTACGCCAAGTCTGGTTCTCCTCTGTGTTTCYCCCCTCATCTCCTCAAAGTTATTTTTTTTGTTTGTTTATTGTTGCTGCCACGTTAGCCATTTTCAGCATAGTTTGTATTTGGTTGTACTTGTGCCTTTCCTGTCTCTGCAAACTAGAACATGGGGAATCAAACATTTACTAGAAAAAATTAGCTCCATGCTAGCACTCTGTTTGAATAAACAAACAAAGGTTTTCTAATTATATACTTTCTTTTAAATTAAGAATTAATTTGAGCACCAATCCTGGTCTAGAACGTGAACCTGTTTTGTGGGAAAACCCTAACTATACTCTTTCTAACAAGTTGGAGATGCTTTGTTGGAAAAAGAGTAGGAGACCTACTCAACATTACATTTGTGGTTGTAACATGATTCATATGATGTATTCTGTTCCTTAAATTTGCCAAGGCCATTTGTAGAGTTAATCTAAAGTTAATGTTGCAAAATAACTTAACATGAATAAGGAATTTGAAAAAAATTGCAAGAAAAGCAAGTCTGGGGGGTGGGAAAGGTGTAAAAAGAATAAACGACAAAATGAGTCCTTGGAACTTGTAATATTCTTCAAGGTAAATTCTGCAGTAACCTTTTCTATTTTTTTGGCTTTGTTAGTAGAGCAAGTGGTTTTCTGCCTTATTTGAATTTATCTTCTGCCGACTGACRTCTTTTTAATTTGACTTTTACTCCTGTTGATTTCACATGTTTTTTTTTATTATGATGCTAAACCAAGTCTGACACTGGAATTGAGCCAGCTAACTGCATTCTGATATATAGTTTATATAAAAAAAAAAGGAAAAAAAAGGAAAAAAATGCCACAATGTAATCAAGGTTTAAACTCTGAGCCAAACAGACAGATCAACACTGGGCCATTGCTGTTTTGATGATTTCTGTTTGTCTGGAGGCAAGGAGTCATTAAAGGGAAGTAGAGAGGAATTAGAAGTTTTGGCAGCTCAGAAACTCACTTTTTCCTCTTCAGTTGGCTTCACTCCYACTGCTAAAAGACTAAAATCAAGTGTTACTATGGGGCAACTAGGTATGATTTCAGAATCCATTTAGCCCTCTAATCACTTCATGGTACCAATAACAAAACTGAAAATGGCTTTTAGCTTTAATTGGCTGTAAGGTCTGTRTAAAAGAAAAGTGTCAATACTGTGAGAAATATTTGAACACAAGTACTGGAACAGTGTAGAGCCAGCTGCTGCATGGACGTTAAATTTCTTGTTCTTGTTTGAAATTATTTCTCTACCGCTGCTGCTTAACTGCTCTTCACCACAGAGTTCAAGCAACAGTTTTATGACACTAAAATTGCTTGCTTATGACTGCAAAACRGTGGTGTCCACAGCCTTCAAAGAGTATTGTCATTTTGGGGTTTTGCATAYGCCTAAAAGATGCCATTATAATACTGGTAAAAGACACAGTTAGAACTGTGCTTAGCAGCTGTGTTTAATCAGGAAGCAGTTTTAGAATAAATTGTAGCTGTCCTTGGGAAAATATCATTATATGTTTAGAAATGGTATTCTTACACTGTTGACCTCAGAATTAAAAGAAACAAATCTACAGCAGGACGATGATCTAAATCATAACCACAACATTCCTCCACAGTCACATGAAAGATTCATCACTAGTTACCGCAAAGGCTTGATTTCAATATTTGGCACCAATGGTGGCGCAACCAATTCCTTTAAGGGACAGTTACTTTTTTACATAGGTGCAAGTAGGGCTGCATGATTTTGGAAAAAAAACTGACATTGCAATATTTTCTAACTGCAATTTATATTGTGATATGAAAAAAATTGACATTTTCAGCAGATGACTTGATTAACACTAAGTTCTGCTGCCATCTTGTTGATGATGAACCTGCAACAGGTTTTTTGTACGTTACATGTTTTTTTCGTATTTTATTTTATTTTTTTGTCTGTATTTGAGTTATTCTTGTTCTCTTTTATTGCTTGCTTTTTTGTGCTGRGACCTGAGTGCATGTTTTCTTCTATCGTGTGCTAATGTGGATTGTGTTTTGCCACCTAACATGTTGCCTCCGTGTCTTAGTTTCTGTTTCTGTCACGCTTTTATATTAGCATTCACGATAACCATATTTTGCGTATTTTTCTCATTTTCATCAAGACCCTCATGAGCAGTGTTTCCATCAATGATTTTTAATGCGCATTTTGAAGGATCGCATTAGAAAAGGTCAATGGAAATGACACGATTCGGCAAAGTTCCTCTAATTCGCAAAAAGGTTTATACGCTCGTTTGAGGTGGTTTTTTGAAAAAGAGTTAACGTGCAAAAGGAGAAATGGAAACACGTTTGCTGAATAAGTTCTGATGCAGTGAACACCTCACATGGTTGACCAGCTGTTTCTGCTGGCTGTCCAGTCCCGGGCAGCACCAGTACCAGAGCCACTGCAGCTGCGATTGCAGCTGAACCCTCCTCCCGCTGTTGGCATCTTCTGAGTTATTTCCATAACATGAATAGAAATGCATTTCTTTCTCTTTGTCTCCAGACAGCATGCAGCATCGCCAAAACTAGTTGATATGAAAGAATTAGTACAACTTTCTCAATAGTAGCAACACGTTCCTGATAACGTTTCTCCATTGGCCTGAGATGTGTATCCCTGCGAGTTTGCAACTTCTACTTCCTATTTACTACTGCCACACGTCTGACATAAATACACTTTGTGTAGCCTGGTCGATTCTCTTCATGGAAACATGTCTGATTCGCATTTCTTCTTTTTTCCCTTTTTGCGAAATGTTAAAAATTTGCTCAATATTCGAATTCAAATTGGATGGAAACATGGCTATTGATGTGTGTGCCTCTGTAACTTTGAGAGTACCAATGTTTCATAGCTTGAATGCCTATACAGAGGCTTTGAATGATGTGTGTGCGGGGTGATTTTATGTTTCATGCGTATGCCTGGTCTTGTAGTTGTAATTATGCATCTATAAAGAACCTAATTAATGTGTAAAAATGTAGATTGATGAGTGAAACTGACATTCGCAATGAGTTAGAGTGGAAACATAAAGCTAACTGTAAATTTTTAGAGACTGTCAACAGCTGCTTGTTAACACCTCAATCAACACAAACACATAAAGTATCCAGATGGAACTGTGGAATGCCTTTGGCATAAATACGTTAAGCTGGCTCTATATGCCTAGCAGAAGGGAGAATAATCAATAATCACTGAACACTGACAGGTAAAATAAGGAAACCTTAATGAAAATATAATACCAAACAGAAGAGATCAAAAAGTAAGAACAATTAAAAATTTGCTGAGATATATAAAAAAGGTAAAATTAAATGAAACGAAAAATGTTAACTCTTGTGCTGTATTAAAAGCCAGGAAGTAAAAATGTTTTAAGATKAGACAAAATCAGTTTCCACTATTGTGCTCCTGTCACACTAGATCGTTTTAGACAACTTCTGACATATTGAAATGTTGCTCCTCACACTAACATACGCTGAAGACTATGCCAATCTCATGTCACATGATTGTTGCAATATGTTCCATCTATGCATAAGTTTGGCACAAGTCACATTGCACATAAGCTTCGCATAAACAACAAATGCTGTCCTACACTTGTATAAGTCCTGTAAATACTAGAAACAAGTTGTGAATAAATTACTCATGTTACATGTTTGTTCAACACATTAGCAATATGCTGTATGTTTACATCAAAATGAGGCTTCTAGTTGACTTTATTCCATCTTTACATGCTGGTGTGTTTGACAGATTTTTTTTATACATGAGCACAAGTTGTCTAAAGCAGTGGTTCCCAAACTTTTTGTCTTCTGACCCACAAAATATCCATGGCAAAAATTTGTGACCCCAAATATTGCTGGTCTGAGTACACAAACTTTGTTAATAACCCTAAAAACACAGGCTTTTTGACAATCTAAACAGCTTGTACACAAATATAAATAATTATTTATACTAATTTTGTGTTTTTGTAATAATTATAGGGAAAATATTACATCATCACCCTTTAAATTGATTTCTGGAGATTATCCAAGGTGCTTCATGACCCATAATTGGGTCCCATGCCCAACTTTGGGRMCCAAAGTGCACTGGTTCCCAAAGTTTTCAGCTTTTGACCCAAAAATAACAGTAGCAGAGACCTGTGCCCACAACTATTTTTGGTTGATAAACATTTATATCAGGTCAACAAAACACGGGCATAGTAACAATATTTTTATACTACATTTATCCATTTTAAATATACTAACCTCACTCCTTTGTAACAACTAAGGCAAAATGTAATTAATTCAGAAAATCTTTTCAGGACCCCACCTTGATGTTTTGGGACCCCACTTTGGGTCCCGACCCCAACTTTGGGAAATACTGGTCTAAAGCATTTCTACGGAGCCCGCCAGGGGTCAGTGGTGAAAAAAGAAAAACAGCCGCCGGAAATCCGTGCACACGGATTGCTAAACTGAGAGCACAGATTAGTAATCCATGTGCACGGATTACTAAACCGTGCGCTCAGTTTTTGCAATCCGTGCGCACAGATTACTAAACTGAGAGCACAGATTACTAATCTGTGCGCTCAGTTTCTGCAATCAGTGCGCGCAGATTGTGTCGACAGGTTGGACGCATGGTGTGTGTGGTACAATCTGTTTTGTTGCATCCGGTTTTATTGTGAAAGGCTAAACAGGAAGTGAATACTGMGAGTGCGGGGACAACTTGTTGTTTCGGGGTTAGTTGTCGCTCGAATCCTTTCCTCAGAACACAACCGTATGAAGCCGCATCTCAATGTAAATTCAGTGGATCTGTTGTTATATAAACTTAAGGCACTGTCGTGTTCTCATCAGCACACTTTTTAGCCACAGAATGTCCCTGAAAGTTTCATCAAAATCCAACGTGGTTATTTATTTATTTTCATATTTTCCAGGCAAATGAATCCTGAAATGGAGGTTAGCCTCCTCCACCCTCCCATCCCCCCTTCTGTTGTGAAAGAGAATAAACATCTGAGAAACGCTGGAGAAGACCTCCGAGCGGCTTGCTGCATAGAAATGTCCCCGTGTGGCGAGCTTCATCTGCAGAATGACAATCATGGGAGCCGCGGCCCCGCTCTTACTCTGAAATGTTTCAAACTTTATTCAGATGTTTCTGTGGTGTAATAAACGTTTTTGAAAGAGTAATAAACATTTCCTAAAAGTTCAACAAAAATCTATTCATTACTTTTGTGATATAACCCTGAGAAGGCAGCTGGCTAACTTTAGCAAAACTTCCCTGTTGTCAGGGAAACCACAAACATCCAGTAACCAAGGGCAGAAAGGCTCCTAGCGGCTTCTTGTGATGATCCGATCAGAGCTGAAACAGCCTTYAGGAGACCCAGTACCAAAACTGCCTGATAGAGGGGCAAAAACTGTACAACATACTCAAAGTCCAACATTTTCTGTGCTGTACTTTGACTTTAGTGAACAAAAAAAATGCTCCTTAAGCACTTTCTGAGCTGATGAACGACAGCTCACACAACCACCGTCCAGATGTCAGTAATCCGTGCGCACGAATTACAGAAACCGTGAGCACAGTTTAGTAATCCATTCACTCAGTTTAGTAATCCGCTGCACCTCTGTTTTCTGTTCCCTCATTAGTTCTCTGTGTATTTAAGCTCTGTCTTGTCTCTGTGTCAGTGTCCAGTGTCCACGTCTCCTCCTGGGGCTCAACGTCTGCTCCTGCGGGGCCTCGCCATGGAGGGTTTCCTGGCCGTCCCCCTGGACTCGTGCCTTGTGTGGGGTGGTTCCCTGGCCGTCCCCTTGAACTTTCATGTTTTGTCTTCGAGTTCTGTCTTGTCACGTCTCCCCTTGTCCCATGCCTCTCCTTGTTGATCGTCTGGTGACGATCGTTAAGAGGGAGGTACTGTCATGGTTTGTCATTTTATGCCTTGGTTTTTCCTAGTGTTTCTATGTTCCCCTGTGTATGTCTGCTCAGCTGCCCCACATCACTCTGCTGATTACCATTGTGTCTCTCCCCAGGTGTTTTCTGTTCCCTCATTAGTTCTCTGTGTATTTAAGCTCTGTCTTGTCTCTGTGTCAGTGTCTGATCATTGTGCTGCAAAGCTTGTCTCGTTCTTCATGTTCCATGTTCCAAGAGTTTTTTCGCCACGTCTTTCAAGTGAGTTTTTTCAGCTGCCTCGTCAGCATTTTGATTTGTAAATAAACTTTATTTTTTGTTACATTTGAAATCTGCCTGTGCCCTGGGRCATTCCATGTCTGAACCTGACACTAACATGCCACTTYTGTGTGTATGCACAACTGAAACATTAAAAAAACTTTTGCAAAATCACAAAAGGCTGTTCACATGTAGACGATGCCTATTGTGATGAAGTAGAGGCCTCTTTAATCTGCCACCAATCAACAGGATGCTTAGTCAACATATCTCAGAAGAACTCCTAGTGCCAACACATTCGTGTCACACTCATGCAGTCATGCAGACACGCTTTTTGTTCATTCCAGCTCAGCCACGATAAAACAGAATCCCTGTGAAAATGGTGTGTACCAGTTGGATGACTGCCTTTGTTTCTTATTACCTACTCTTCTCTATATCATAAATCAAAGCATAGCAGAGAAACCCTGCAGCTGCTTCCTTTTAAAAACTTATGTAATGTCTGCGTGTCATTTACAAGACAATGAACATGTATGCTACTTCACCGTGAGCTCTTTAAAGTCTCCTTTAACAAGCTGGAGCTGTTGATTGGACATTAAACATAAAAAGATGTTTTTACTGAGAGTCCAGCATGGTGCAGTGGATGTTTTGGGCCTTTGTTGGGGTCTTTTTCATGTTGGTGTACACATTTCTATACGTACTGTATACATGAAGGTTTATAGGTGCTCGCATCTGGATCTGCTGGCAGCACGCCAGCTTCCAGGGTTATTGCTAAAAGCAGTGGGACATATTTTCACCTTCTTTAATCAGATGATCTCAGAAAACATGAAAAAGCAACCCTAATGAGGACGAGTGAACCGTGGACCAGCCGGGGATGACACCAATATGTGTTTATCAGATGGGTAAACAACAAGCATTCCTTATTTACAGCCCARCTGGCACAGGTTAAGAGTGTTTGACTTAACACTCTATTGAAAGAAATGAGGCTTAAGCTACTTACTCAGTGGATACCAGACAGTCTTCTTCTTGTTGGCAATGGCTAATAAAGTTAAAAYATCTTGACTGTTGTACACTGAGCATTATGATAGTAAGAAGTTTCTCTGTCTCTACATAAAGTTTTTATATCAATTCAGCTTATTTAATGACAATTCATTGCAAAAGTCAACTCAGGGCACTGCACAGAAACATTCACATACTATAATTAAAAAGTGAAAATCGGTCAAAGTTATCTATCTAAGCAAGCTGATTTAGTCTAATATTCACCAACAGCAACAGCAAAAAGGAAWAACTCTCTTTTAAAGAAGAAGAAACCTCCAGCAGAACCAAGCTCAGGATGGACAGCCTGCTTCGACCAGCTGGATTTGAGAAAACAAAAAGTGACACAGACAAACACAGAATTACTGGTCCAATGGTAGTTTTTATGAGGAGAAAGAACACAAGCAAACATGTTAGTGACAGCAATAATTACAAAAACAAACATGTAGAGGAGAGAGCCTAAAGAAAACAGCAGAGTGAGGAAATGTGATCAATTTGTCCTCCAGTAGTCTCAACCTATAGCAACAGAACTAAGGAGACCAACCCTAACTATAGGATTTATCAGAAAGGAAAGTCTGGTCTTAAGAGTGTCAGCTTCAAGGACAGAAACTGGAAGTTGGTTCCATATGAGAGGAGCTGGATAACTGAAAGCTCTGCCTCCCTTTCTACTTTTAGAAACTCTAGGGACCACAAGCAAACCTGCAGTCTGAGAGCGAAGTGCTCTGTTAGGAAAATTTAGAAAAACAAGATCTTTAATGTAAGGTGAAGCTTGGTTGTTGAGAGCTTAGTATTTGCCCAGTTCTTCGATGCTCATCAATACTTCATCAATACTTTAGCTTCCTCTGGTGTTCCATTGAGTTTGATGAACATTTTACAGTTTGAAGTCCAGGTTTGCTAAATTTTTGGAGAAAATAACTGCCAAGATTAAAAGACAAAATGTATCCTAACCCACGTATGTTAAATAATTCTGTTTCTGTTGTGACAACACTTGATTATGGTCTGTGCTTTGTCTTTAAATTTATCCATTTTAATGTGTGCCCCATTTTTCTTTTATTTTGTGTGTGTGTKTGTGTGTGTCTTGTTAGGTAACCAATTAGATAAGAGAACTATCTATTTTGTAGGTGAGTATCTCTGTAAGTCTGTAAAGTTTGTTTTTAAAATAATAAAGGTGGGGGGGGGGAAGAAGAGCTTAAAAAAGGTAACGGTAACATACCTTTTTGGCGACGTCTTTGTTGTACGTTGTCAGGTCCTCATTGATGAATGAGGACATTTGTTAACTTTAATTTGCTCCCAACAGTGCAGTCTTGTCCTTTCTGGTAACAAACCTCATGCTAACTGCAGGTGTGTTGCTGGCATTTTTCCAGAACTAAGGATGACAGCCAGAGGCCAGATGCCAGAAAGAATAATGACACTTGGTGGTCAGAGGTGGTCCATGGGCCAGCACCACATAAACCAAACCACAACCAGGCAAGTTATGGCATGCCAATTTTAAAACAGTGCCATTATTGACAGACCTGGCCTGCATGTGGTTGAAAAACCACTTCCCATGCCAGCAGTGTCAGCTTGACTTCAGATCTGGCCCGCCCTGTCTGCTATGTGAGGGTAGAGCTAGAGGATGTAAATATCTGTTAGATCTCAGTAATCCTGAAGATCGGCATGGTGCATTGAGGGCATCCTGAGATGGTGCAAAGCTAAAGAAAACTGAACAGGGTAACCTTACGATGCCTTGACGCCCCAACAGCTAAAAGTCTGATGGTAAACTTGTTCACTTCCTCTGTTCTTAATACACCAGAAAGAAAAATTGGACTGCATTTATTTCATTTTCTGGTGTGGGGATGTTTAAAATAAAGGTGAGATTGTCAAATAAGTCAGTATGCAGATATTGATTAAACAAGTAATGAATACCTAGATGCACTGCTTCACTTCCGCCATAACAGCTGTACAGTTACTGTCACAACATACTTTCTACAAGACCAAACTTCAGAGGGGTCAGAATTGTTAAAAGATTGTATCGATCTTGCAACCAGAGCCTCATTTACAAAAAACTTGTGTGGTTTTAAATTAAAATGTGGTTGAATAATCAAGAAAATTACATTTGCATGAAGAAACACAAGCAGAATTTTTTTGTGCATGTTGACAAGCGTGGAAGCAAACACACATCAGACACTTCCTCTAACATGGCTCTATTTAAATATGCCCTGCCTAGTGAGTCCTCTCTCAGAAAAATCAAAAATATTGTCTTTATTCCAGGAAATGAGGAATGTCATGAAATTTGAGTTAGACACTCTTAAAATAAAGACTGATGTCTTACGTTTTGTTGATAGTTTTTTGAGCAGCCTCAGCTTGGAGAAACTGTTTATGTCTGACAGGTCTGCTGAGCGAATGGCTAGTCCAAATCACAGTCAGGACCAAGTAAAATAAACACCAGACTTAAAGATTTCATAGCAGCCGATGTAAATGCTATTCACACCACTTTCAGTTTCATGTTACATGAGCTAATTAACTCCAGTTATATAATATTCCCTATCATGAACTTCCAAAGTTAAACATCTTAAATCTTTCAAATGTAATACCATGCAAACAATATTTATTCAAATATAGGCTTTTATCAGTTTTTCATTACACTGTTAATTATTTTTATTTTATTTATTTAATTTTCCTGAAACAATCTTACCAAGGGATCAATAAAGTTCTATCTATTCTAATTTAATTTGGCCAGGATCATTTCTGCCTGACATTTACAGATTGCAACGGTTAAGTCTAAACTCTGCTTGATATCTCATCTTTCAAATAACTATAGATTTCTAAGGAAATGAAATTAAAAAACTCTTTAATTGAAATGAGACTTTGATATCATTGCTCAGGAGGAAGATAAAGAAGTATAGTTGTAAGCAACAGAGTGTAATCAAAATTATGAGAGAGATATCTGAGAAATAAACAGAATACTTGTGTATTACCAAATCTGATTATTAAAAAGCTAGACTTGATCAATGACTTGCATAATTTGAGAGCACAGAGTAATCTGACCACCTAATGTGAAAAGCTTATTAGTAAACAAATAAAAAAGGAGCGAATAAGGAATAAAAGTGAAATAAATGTACACATATAAAATATTCAAGACAAACAAAAGTGATTTGGAGAGAGCAACTAAAGAAGCTTGTTTATTAGCAATAAATCATATGCATTCAAGTGAAAAACCAAATAAACAGTTTCAGTAAACAGTGTGATAGTGAGATTAGAGCCTTTGAGTTCATTTGATTTTTTCCACTTTTTATCATTTTGATGTTTGAAAATGAAAGTAAAGGACAATAGAGTGTCAAGAAAGTCGTATCAAGGCGTGCTGAACTTTGAACACTGGAGAACTGGAGGAACAGGAAAAACTAGAATTGTTCCAGCTGGAGTGTTGGGGAAATCCTGTCGCCAGAGTCGGTCCACACAGACCACTTTTGATTCATTGTAGTAGAGCTGTTAGCTGGTCATGAGACGCTCGGAATGGCACGACTCAGAGAGGGTTCAGGAAGCCTTACTTGGGTTTAATTAATCAAACTCACGCTTAATGTCTTGTTTAGAACTCGAGTCATGGAACAGGGCATTTTTCAAATTCCACAATACCTCTAAATGTGCTGACTCCCTGCCCAAAACCTCAAAAAGCTTTACACACCAGTCTTAAAAAAAGATACAAAAAGCTGAGCAATTCATAATGCTGTAAAACAAGCACCTAGGGTTATTTCTGTTCTTCAGAATGCAAAAGATGCTTATATTAACCTTTAAAAAATGTTGACACTAATTTGAGTTTTTTACTTTTTGATTGATTTAAGTCTCCAAACTGCTGTGTCAAGTATGTATATAAATTTTAATAATGAGTCTTTTTACCAAAAGCTCTCATCAACTATAAAAGTATTTTTTTGTACATGAATTACTAAAGGAAGCTCAACATGGTCTGCCTTAATTTTATTGTTAAAGAATGGCTGTAAAATCAGGGGTTGCACCCACCTTGAGGTGCATTTGTTGGCCTCTTAGGTCACTGCTCCACGTCGTAGGCTATCCCAATTCATAGGTACCTACTCATGTGACCAACAAAACCCCGAAAACGTAGGCTGCTTGTGAGTATTCTACGCAAMCGATCGTATCCCAGAATTCCTTGCACCGTCAATAAGAAATTCAGCAGTTAAAATAACTTATACTGGCACTAAACCCAAATTATTAATGTTTTCATATATTTACGTGTAACATTTTTCTAATAAAACTGAATTTTGTGAAGTTATACCATGACGTGATATAAAAAAGTATCACCATKGTAACGGGGCAGCACATGGAAATCAAACATACATCTTCCATAGACATCTCATTTCACTGCGGTTTATGCAACCTACACTGGCAGCCAATGGCGCATGTACTGTGTGACCTATGTGGGCCATGGTCTACGTTGACTGCAACCCATGTRGCACAGCTAAGGTTTTCTTTTCTGGCCATACTTCCATGAATTGTAAAACTTACGTACAATGTTTCTGTATGTATATTTTTTCAAAAAAATTTTATGCTTATCAAACTTCAAAAATCTTGAGTGTTTTGTGTAGGTCCATTATTTATAATCCATGAATTCAAGTTCCAGGTTGAAAGTGATTTCAGTTTCACCCTCTTCGTCATCTCAAGCATGATTTAAGGATTTAAGGAACATGATTTTATCGTCAGTTATTTACTGATTGAAAGTGTCACTGTGATATTTAATTAGTGTATTTTGGTTTTTCATATTTAGCATAAACTCGATCGTAACATTCAGGAATATATCACATGTAGATTGATAAGCACCAAGGAGGTTCTATAGAACAAGTGGAGTGTGCAAAAACCTCGTGACCTTGTGATCGGCTGGTGAAGCTAACGGCTAACGCTAAACGGGCAAGAGTCTGGATTTCCCATTGCTGTACATGCTGACAACAGAGCAGAAAAAACGGATTGACGGTGTAAAAATCATAAAAACTATTAATAATAATTTTAACCCAATTATTGTTAATATTTTACAGTTTATATAATCTATCTAACGTTTTAAATAATGCCAGAAAAGCTGTTTGTGTTATGGACACAAACAGAGTTAAATAGCGTTAAATAGCGTTGGTGTTTGTGTTAACAGCGTTAAATAGCTTTGTGTTAACAGAAGAAAAACAGGAAAACATCTCATTTCACAACACAAGTAAGCAGATTTGATCTTATTTAGCTCAATATAATCTGAGCAGAACATAATGTAACAGTTTAAAATTAAAATAATCTTATAAAGTCGATGTAATCACTGCTGTTAAGACTATATGCTTTTATTGTATAATTTATTGAAAGGTAGACTTATAATTGTTGGTTTTAGTCTTAAAAGTTTTAAATATATGTCATTCCAAAATGGTATCTGGGACGGGCTGGGCTCCCAACGTTTTATGGTTATATCAGAATATCAGAATCGTTTCTTGTCATTCACACACGACATCAAGATGCAGTGCAGAACAAAATTTGCAGTTTAGAACATCCATCCAGAGAAACACACACACACGTGACAAACATGGGGGAACGAATGTCCAGGGTCTTTYGCAACGTAGTGCGCTACCTTTGCAGTTTAGAATACACACACATAGGAAGGGTGAGTTTAAAAAAGAGCTTTGATCTTGTGTTTTATACAGAAAACTCACAAGCATACGCTAAAAAAAACTACACTGCAAAACAGTGCAGACAGCTAAGGAGGGGAGGGGTTGGGGGGTCAAAACATATGGTGTGGGGAGGAATACAGGGAGTCGGTGACATTCAGGGCAGACTTCGTGCCGGAACCGATCAGAAGACCTCCAGAGTCCAAACCAGTTATTATCAATCAAAGCACAGGTCACCAGAGTTCAGTTCTCTGTCTTTCTCAGCCTGTGACTGAGGTCACARCTGTGGGAGTCCAATGATAAACATAATTCTTTAGGGCAAGCAGYTTTTCTTTCACTGCTTTAAGTCTTGACTGCGCCTCTGTGTTGCGAAAATGCCAATGTTCCAGATTTGTTTACCGCCTTGCCTCTCTCATTTGAAACTTCACCCAGTTGGACTCACTCCTCACGGGCACACTGCTGAACTTTGATTCTCATCAGAACCACATGCAGTCTGTGACTTAAATCCCCCAACATTTGAGTCTGTGCGTTTGCAGTATTAATCAAATTCCATTCAAGGTCCCCGACAGCTTTTCACAGGCCTGGGCTGCTGTCAGGATCGTTTTTGTTTTCGGACAAACCAGGGCTCCTCCACAGCCGATCAGCAGGAATCCGATTATCGTAAATCCGAATATAAACACATCTTCGACATCTTCAATGGAAMGAGGTGCCAGGCAGATCAGGTTCCCCCCCGAGCTCCCAGACACACGCCCGGCCGCGATGGTTCCACTGGGACAGCTGTGCTCCCCTCGCTYCAATCTCAGAGTGGAAAAAATAGTGTCAATTGCATTCAGAGTCCAGTTGACCAGATCCATAGTTCTTTTGTTGTCAAATGATAGKTAGAAGAAAGGCTTGATCCGGCAGCAAAACAGGGAAAAAAATGGGAGGTTCGGGAGAGAGAACAAAAAGCGTCTGACTCCTCTGAAGGCCAAGCAGAAAAGAGACCATCGAATGATAAGCATGAAAGCCAGGAGCATCCGTTTTCCGCATTAAATTTTTTTCCATGGTTTTCTCACAATAACGCTTAATAACGAGGACCGTTTTCTTGAGATAAAGAGTTAAAGAGTTATGTTTTGTTATCACRAAATAAGCAGGAACGTTTTATTGAGATAGTGAGTTAATTTCCAGATGTCGAAATAACAACATGTCGGCACAATATGTCGACGTAATACAGTATGTCATCATAACGATAAAAATCACAGAAAAAAATGATATGCAGCAAACGGCCACTCTCGGCTTCCGTAGATAAGAACTGATGGGTATAAATAACATACAATAAAGTTAATAATTCATTTAAGCTTTGCCAGCCACATATTTAACAGAGTTAGTCAATATGACATTCTTACATTTAAATTTATTTTAAATGTTCAGATAATCTTTTGAGCTGAACATCTCTTCAGAATGAAAAATAAAGATCTATGAAGTAAACAAAGGAAAGTTTGAAATAGACAGATTTTCCACGACGCCTAAAGGTGCATGTGTGTTTTTGAGTGTGTGGTTGGCCGCAATGAAGCCAAAGGTTGACTGATGAGCAGGAATGTAACTGAGGCCGAAGCAGAGATGTGAAGAGGATGAAAGTGAACATACATCTTCTCCAGTGACGCTTGCTGTATGTTAATGGTTCACGCCTGTGTTTACTGAGCCACTCTAGATTCCCCTTTATGCTGAGTCTCTCTCTCTCTCTCTCTCTCTCTCTCTCTCTCTCTCTCTCTCTCTCTCTCTC
>NW_013952584.1:436064-437969 GCF_001266775.1 Austrofundulus limnaeus | reverse complement strand
CTCTCTCTCTCTCTCTCTCTCTCTCTCTCTCTCTCTGTGTGTGTGTGCGCCATCATTGTACATTTGTTTTATTTTCCATGTTGCCTGACATGTGCTTGACTGATAACATTATGTCCAGGCCAGGTGTGTGACTATCTATCGGGCCTGTTAAATTTTTGTGCGAGTGTGTGCAAGTGTGCATGACAGGAGAGGATAATTGGGGTTTGACCCTGCTTATCTCCAGCACCCCGGGTGTGTTTGTTTTCACAACCACAGTGCTGACGTCATGCAACCCTGGGCGGTCATTTTATTTTATTTATTTATTTTTACATTTCAACCACACACMCATAGACGAATCAGTATATATTATTACCACACCCTCTTTGCCTGGAACAGTTAATAAACACATGGTAATATTGATTCCATAACAGGCTTATGTTATTCTGGCTGAAATGCTCTGCCTAWATCAGTCTGTAGAGCACCAACACAAAGATCACTACAACTATATTTTATGGGATTCATTTTTAAAGAGACACTTGCTTCACCACAAAGCCAATAGTTTATTAACAGATTCCGTTCATTTAACCGCAAATAAATTATTTTAATGAGGAATAAGTGGACAGATGTTTATCCAGTATCACTCCACAGACAAAATAAACCAATGTTCATGTTTTTTTCCTTCTTTTTGTCTGGAATCTATCATTGATGTCCAACCCGCTAGAAAGAGTATTGTGATGAGTAAGCGACCTTTTTTTATAATTAAACTTGGGAATGCACGATGGCCGATTAAATTTAAATGGAAGAGGCTGCATGTCTATAAAAAAATATCACCACAATCAATCCTCAGCAGAAAGGTGGCTTCAATTTTTTTTAAATAAAACACTTTGGCCCAAATTCGGCAAGAGTTTACACATAATCCACAGATACAAAATGCACATTTGTTGTAAAAGGAGACTTGCAGTACATGCTGTGCTGCCAACCACATACATTCTCTCTGTCCTTGCACAGATTTCCCCTACAAATAACTGAGATTTTTATGCATGCGTTACAAGAAAAATACACCTATGTTCATGTAAATAATTGCAGAGGCAAAAAGTCGTTTGCGAGCTGCCTCTTGGTAAAGAAACAGGGAGAGTACTGTAGTAATATGCTACTTCACTGCCTTCACAAAAATGAGGACAGGAATGTCAGCAAAACTGAAATTCATCTTCTTTTTCAGGTTGTTAAAATAATAATAATAATAATAATAATAATTGTCAAATTATGCATGTACAATCTAATTGTTGATGTTTTACATTCAAAATACTATATTTTGATATTATAGAGCATTTAAACTGATGGGGCTGAACATCAAGAACTTAGTAAATGTTAACTAAAGTCAGTGGTGGTCACAGTTCCATTAAGCTACTCATGGCAAAACCAGCTTYTCATTAACAATTTTGCTAACTTTGAGAAGGGTTAGCAGACCTTCTGCTAAATGAGTTTCCAATAATTTAAAATAACTAGAAAAATCACAAGTTTAAAGGGGTAATATTATGTGTTTCTCAGGCAAACCATAATAAAGTATCTGTGTCACATTTAGCTGTTATTAAAATGCTAATTTTATGTTTAAATAGAAAATAAACTTATCTTCTCATCACTTCCTCTTCTAAGCGCCTTGAAAATGGCCCCTGTCTCTTTATGAACCACCTTCCGCTTCTGTCTCATCCATTTAGGTGCACGGGGGGTTTTCGGGGGGGGGGGGGTGCAGTTTACTTGGCATCTGAAAATACATTTCCTCAAAGGTATTTTTAATCTGAAAAGAGCTTCACTGAGAAGTGTAAGGAGCTCAGCAGACAGTTTCACTTTCAATTTCACCCAAAAGCCTGCAGGAGTCATGGATGTGTGTGTGTGTGTGTGTGTGTGTGTGTGTGTGTGTGTGTGTGT
>NW_013952584.1:431712-434856 GCF_001266775.1 Austrofundulus limnaeus | reverse complement strand
ACCTAAAATAAACCATTAATCCTGATCCCTCATGTTAACCTCAGACCCCTGATTCAAAGACCCCTGGTGGCGCAACCCGGAAAAGCCGCGGGCGTCAAGGACTGACGCGAGGGGGTCACCTGATGCGTCAAAATAAGACGCAGAGGGAACTTTGGAAAAGCGTCAATATGTGACGAGTCGGGAGTGAGAATGTGTAGGATTACTACATCACCATTTTTACGTCATAAATTAGAAAAAATACCTTTAGGGTTGTTTGTCAGACCCCACTCTCTTGTCATCAGAGTGGCTGCAGAATAAAGTGGTGGGAATGTTGCGTCTGCAAAAACAATCACATAAAACAATTACTTCCTGTTCTGTTTGCTATCCTTTGCACTGTTTGCTATTTGGTATTGGTATTGTACTTTTCCTAACAATCCTGTTTGTGAAAGCTGATGATTGCTAAACTTCTTTACTGTTTTATTCAAACTCAAATACCACCAGCTCTTGAGAGGATGTAAATGTTTAATACTAAATATACAGTAAATTGTTAACTTTGTTCCTCTTTTAAGAATCTGATGCTTTCTGCCTTGGCAGCTATTTAAACAAATATGGGAGGATATTTCTCTAAATGCAAGCATATTATCTTGTTTTGATGTAGAGGAAACGGTACTAGTGCAGACAACCAAGTTGAAGGCACAAAGTGTGGGGTCCTAATCTGATCTACTGATTCAGACTACGAGTCAATCATTTACAATTRGATAGACCAGAACTTCCCATATTGGCAGAAGTTTCTAAAATGACGTTTGCAACATAGAACAGTTTTTTTCATTTATCAGTTTTTAGAAGATTTTGTGAAAATGTTCTAAAATTTGTACTTTTAAATTCCAGTAGACCATGGGCTTTAAATCAATGAAACTTGAGTAAAGTTGATTACCATGCACAGTAAGAAATTTTCTTTGAAGTAAAGACTTTTAATTGTTTTTATTATGTTGTGCATTTACCCATCTGCTCTGCTTAGCTGTGATAGTTGGCTGTGCACTATTTTTAAAGAAGCAGTTGACCCTTGAGTGCTGACTAGCCCATTTTAGTTTGTGTGACTGGAAGCTAACCTGAGATTTGCTCCACCAGTGTTGACTTTGGAAGAGTTTGCTGTTTTGTTAACAACTTTCACCACTGAGTCACAGCAGACATTTTGTTACCTGCAGGAACCTAAAATACACCAGCTTCTTGGAGTGTTCCATTCCACTGGTTTTCCTTTCAAAACCCAATAGGAAGAAAAGGGAAGTCAGGTATTTTTTTAACATCACTTTGAGGTTTTCATGTGAGATCATTTTAGTTCAACRCCCCCAGAACATCATGGGGAGTAGGTGTCTTGACAGTTCCAGGTTGTCCTGGGAAGCTTAGATTTTGACTCAGTGGGGCTCCAGTTCAGCGAACAGTTGGAGTCAGAGTTGGTCTTGTGCCATTTATTCAGTCATTCATGTGGTGTTTTGTTGCTTTAGGCCTGTCATGATATCCCCATTGTATGATTGAAAGCATGTTGGACTTGCTGGTTCTATTCTGGATGGAGGTAGAGGAAGGTCAAAATGTTGAATGTTTATAAAATTGAGTAGAAGAGGAAGCAGTAGTGTTTAAAATAGTGGGGCCTTTCTTAACAGGTTTCTAGAATGAACTGTTTACACTAACATTTGGCAATCCAAATTATAAAACCAATGTTCATGTAATCCTTGGGAAAAGGAGAAAAACAGAATCATGGCATGGGTCCATACCCATGTTCCCTTTGCCTATATGTTCTCACTGGGTTAGGAATAAAAATAATGAAAGATGCTTGGCTTTCCCTTCAGTTGTTTTTTTTAAACAAATGAAAATTACTAAATTAAAGTGCATGCATTGCATAGGTATCAGAGAACATACAGTAGGTACAGGGGAACATGAGTACCAGGGAATATAGTTACTAGGGAATACAAGTATGGGGGAACATAGGTACAGTGGAACATAGGTACCTGGGAAGATAGGCATGGGGGGACATAGGTACTAGGGAGCATAGGTACTGAGGGACTTAAGTACCCGGGAACATATGTATGGAGGAACAATATTGCCCAGGAACATGGATACCGAGGAATATAAGTATTTGGGAACATAGGTACCCGTGAACATTAAGTACCCGGGAACATAGGCACTGGGGAATATAAGTATGCATGAACATAGGTACTGGGGAACATAGGTACAGGGGACATAGGTACTGGAGAACATACAGGTTCTTTGGAACGTTAAGTACCCGGGATCATAGGTACAGGGGAACATAGGTACTGATGAACATAAGTATCCGGGAACATATTTATGGAGAAACAAAAATACCCAGGAACATGGATACCAGGGAACATAAGTACCTGTGAACGTAAATACCGGGGAACATAGCTACTGGGGAATGTAAGTACCCGAAACATAGGTACAGGGGAATATAAGTACCTGGGAACATAGGTACGGGGGTACATAGGGGATGATCTACCATGGCATATGATAAAATCATTGTTTGATGTTATGTTCTGTCTCAAAGTTGTGGCATCAGTCATAGAGCACACAGTATGGAGAAAAATGTAAAAGTCTTCATCCAGGCTTGCCAATGGAGGCCCTGATTTTTCTTAACAGTCTTCCAGGCTTAAAGAACACCGCTTTTTCAAAAATAACATACTAATACATAACATAATAAATAATGTTGGATGTGGTAGTGTCATTCTGCTGCATTTTGACATTTAATGATAATTAGGTTCCTCAAAAATAAAATTGACACGATAGTCTTTTTGACAGTTCTATTAAAAGACTTGTGGGCCTTTTCTTTTCTTTTAGTCTTAGATTTTTTATGCATTTAGGAGAGTGTGTCTATTTCTAGTGTTTGTCATCATGCGCGCGCACGCACGCACACACACACACACACACACACACACACACACACTCGTTTGTTTCTCGACCCCGTGGGGACCTTCCATTGACTTCCATTCATGTTTTTTAGACTTTATAGCTTAACCCTGATCAGATACTCTAAAATTAACCTCACAGAAACTTACCTGACCCTAAAACTAACCTAAACCTAAACCTTGGTCCTAAACCTAACCCCACACCTGTAACATGCATTTTGACCCGTGGGGGCCTGACATTGGTCCCCAC
>NW_013952584.1:424071-431200 GCF_001266775.1 Austrofundulus limnaeus | reverse complement strand
CACACACACACACACAGAGAGAGAGAGAGAGAGAGAGAGAGAGAGAGAGAGAGAGAGAGAGAGAGAGAGAGAGAGAGCCTGTGAAGCCAGGTCTCTGTAATCAGTTTTTCCGGATGGTGGTGGTTGTACCTTCCAGTGGAGTTCACGCCCCCTTGAACTGTTCTCAGCAGTGCACTTCTGACAGTAAGAGAGGGAAAGGAGGGAAGGGGAGGGAGCTGTGCTGCATGTGGGTGGAGAAGGAGGAGGGAGTGAACTGGAGGAAGGAGAAACTCAGTTTCTGTGAGTTCAGCTTACTGTAAGCCACAGAATGAGAGCAGTTGCTTTCCTCTCAATTTGAGAGGCAACTGCAATCTTTTCCCCCTTTCTTTTTTTTTTTGTTTGTTTTGTTTTTGTCTCCCCTCCTCTTGGCAGACTTTAGAAACACTGCGGATAAAGTTTGTCATTTTTTAAAATCCTCTTCCATTGCAGTGGTATTGCTTTTTAGTTTTTTTTTTTTGTTTGTTTGTTTGTTTGTTTGTTTGTTTTTTATTTTTTTCACCCGGGGAGTATAATGCCGGTAGTTGGCGTGGCTTCCAAGCTGAGGCAACCCTCTGTGGTGAGCACCAAGCCGGTGCACACAGCCCTCCCCATCCCCAGTGCTGTCAGAGCGGCCACCTTGCAGAGCTACATGACCCAGCAGCAGGATCTCAGGGCAAATGACAGGGCTCCGGGGATCAACTGCCAGCTGTCAGTCAAGTCTCAGTACCAGCAGGGGAAGACGCCAGAAGGCAAGTCCAGAGCAGAGACAGAGGAGAGCAAGATCTGCAAGGTTAGTGAAGATGGACACTCATGTATCAGCTTGATGGATCTATGTTTAGAAGCAGGGACACCACAGGTGTCAGGGATGAAAAACCTAACAGTGTCAGGACTGGAAGACTTCTCTCTTTGACACTCTAATGCTCTCTCTCCCATCTGGGTTTGAGCAAGTGTTTGTCTTTTTCTGAATGAGACTTTTAAAGAGTGCTGAGTCATGTTCTGCGGTAGTTGTTAGTCATCAACCAGCAGAGGGAATTAGACGAGTCATGGATCATTGATGGTATCTCACTTCATCTTCCTGCCCTATTGATCTGCACATCCATGGTTTGTTCTGGAGGTCTTATTTGTGATTGACAAGTGAACTCTAGTAATGTTCAAGCTTGCTCCTTCATGGCCAGAGTAACTAAGACCCCTTTAGGATGATGCCCCTCTCTACAACCTACATAGCATTAGATCATGGCTGAGTGCAACAAATCTGGAACACAATCTTCGTTATGAATGCAACCATGATCTTGGTGTGCTCTTAGTACTCGCAAAAAAKTTTTTTCTCTACTCTTRTTTTGTTCCCAGACACTTTCCTGCACCTCTGCTCTGTACACCTGCCYTAGCTTGACTCTCTTAAACCATGTAAGGATGCCACTATTTACTGGGAGATATTACAATTTTGCCACAAATTTGCACTTTTTTTTCTTTGTCACATTTACTCTAGGCATGAGGCCATTGTGGAATGTCCTTCAAATTTTAGATGACCAAGCAACAATGATGTGCAAACGTTTCAGATGTGCTGCTCCCAGAACACTATTATGCCACAATAATAAATGCCAACAAAGTTGCTGAAAAAGTTTTGCATATGCTTAAAACCCTCCCCAACTGTCCAACTCTGTCTCTTGTGATAGGTGGCCCACTGTGTGTTTACTTGTCTTCCAAAGCTGCAACAGAGAAAACAAGAGTTTTCAAACCTTCCCGCCAGATAGTTTCAGCAGCCCAACCCCCTGTCAGAGCTGTCAAAGCACAAGCTGAAACTCTCCCGCTAAGTCAGTTGTTCATCCCTCTTCCCTTCACCAGCTGCTTTGTTGGTGCAGGAGAGAAGAGATTGAGTTGGTTTCATTATTTGGCTTCTAAACTTCCTTTAAGGAACAAAGCTGCTGATTTTTCCTGTTGACCCAAAAGAAARGCAGGGGGAAAAAATGCATCAAAGTGCAGTTCTGTAAATCCTCAGTCTGTTTGTGACTGAGCTCAACCTGCCTGCAGGGTGACTGTAGACTGAACAAGGGGCTGTGAGGGGTCATCACTCTGTTGCTCAACTGCCAACTCAATTCTGACTTTTAGCTAACAGTCTGTTGAAAGGACTGTTGGAAGTTTCTTTTGAACAAAGTTTAAATATGATAAATTGTKTCAGTATCCATTTGTCATCACAGTGTGGACATTTCTATACTCCTCATATCTTCCTAATTAAAAACTGATCATTTGACAGATTATGCAGGCGTGCTGAGGCGCTTTGTGTTGTTAGTGGTTTACATGACTTGAGCCGCTTGTTGACAGAGCATYATCTAAATTCCCCTAAAAGTGCAATCAGTGCATCGGTCTATTGTTCATGTTGTTGGAAAGCTCCCAGGAAAGAAGAAGTCTTGTGCCTGTCCCAGCCTGTCAGTGTGGTTCAGGAATGGGCGGCATGGAGGCCTAATTAGTTAGTTTAATTGTGTTGCGTCGTCAGAAGTTTACTCTTTTGGCTTTTAGAAGAAAAGGGAACACTGTCCTTAATAATAACCAACATACTTTGCTTAGTTTGAAATTCTTTTATCACRTTTGTGTGTGCACGGCTGCAACATGGGGAGTCCATGCTTGTTTGTGCTACACCCACCATCTCTGTATATATAATAGTGCTAGCATGTGTTGGCTTGTTTGCCTGAAGTTGAACACATTCGCTGGTATTTCTATGAGTTGAAGTCCCCCCACCCTGACATTTTTTGTAAAATTTGCTGGAAAAATTTCTGTTATCCAGTCAGCAAAGGCTTCTCACAAAAAAAACTTAAAAAAAAAATACTTGACCCATAAATAGTAAAAGGCAATATACCTACTGCCTTTGAGTTGGAGATCAAAGTTGCAGCCATTTTGTTTTGAAAATGTTGACACTCTTTACCAAAGCCACTTTCACTTGGGGGGGGGGGGGGGTTATAATGTATTTTCCAGGCACACAGTTCAATTCTATACTTCATTCAAGTAACTATGTTACCCTCAGTTATGGAAATACTGCATATATCAACAATAAATTTGACTTTGCATCAAATGCTTTGAAATTTGCTTCTGTCTCTTCAAGAACCTCTTACCATTGTTGATACTCCCGCTTCAGCATGTTTTCAAACAATGCTTTGGKGGCGGGAGCTCGGCTGCAGATTGAGCTCCATGGAGGAGTTTGGGACAAACAGGTGGTGATTTGTACCAGCAAGTGTTTAGGCAGCTCCACATGGCAACTGCAGGAGATTCAATATGGAGAGAAAATAGACTAATTAAGTTTGTGTGAGCGTAATAAAGTTAGTGTGAGTGTAATAAAGTTTGTCTGTGCGTAAAAAAGTTTGTCTGTGYGTAATAAAGTTTGCGTGTGCGTGTAAAACATGATTTACAACCCATAAAAACATTTTGTGCGTAACTTCGGGTATTTGTAAGTGTGTATTTAAATGTACACACAAATATTAATAAGATACAAATACAAAATAAAAATACACACACACAAATATAAATTACACAAACATTAAAATTTCACATATAATTTTTTTATCTTCAACCTCACAAATCTGATAATTACACATACAAACTGGCTCCTACACATACAAGTCTTTAAATACGCACAGATAAAACTACATTTACGCACAGATCTGGTTACACGGTTGCACAAATCATTTTTAGACTGTTTTCACGCTGCCGGAGAGCTCCCAGATTCGTSCGTAAATGATGCGTTTACATGCTGCTAAAAAGCTGGGAAATTTAAACTTCCTTYGGACCTTTGAATTATTTCCTTGAAAAACTATTTACTTGTGCCGAAGTGGTACATTTTTGTTTGTTTAAGAGAGAGAAAAAAGAACAATAGCTCAACATCCCTTAGTTCTACTTTTTAATTTTCTAAGATTGTTTATATATGTATGTATGCATTTGTGATCTGAACAAATGTAGTTACACGGTTAAAAGAATCGACMACTAGATGGYGGTGGAATGCTTCTCTTGATGGTATGGGAAAAGCAGGCAGGATAGCTACAGGAAGATGGCAATGGCGGGGCATGGTTTACYWTCAGAAKTAAGTAGAAGAACTGCACACTTTGTTATTATATAAAGTTAGGTTTTATAGAACAAATGTCACTCTATTTTGCTTTCATTTGCTATTATAATGAGTATTTTTTGTTCTTCTTGTTGGTAATTTGCGATTAAGTTTTCTGTGTCGAGTGGTTTGATACATCATTCACATTTAATTTCTCTGTTAGCAAGAGCTAACGTTTAGTGAGCTCAGCTTCTTTAGCTGTTGGTATCTGAGTGTTTGTGTCAGTACAGTTATCTTCCTGATCCAAAGCTAAGCTTTTCTTGATGCCGACGAGATGTAGGCTTGGAAATTCATGTATGGTTCGTTCTTTGGTTTTTCTGTTTCTAAATAAAATCACCACAAAAAAACAACCACCTTGTTGTTTTAGTTATCCGTTTCATAAGCCGAAAAAAAAAATCAAATAAAACTAATTATAAACCCCACACCGTGTTCGAGTTTTGGTTGAGCTATCCAAATGATCCAAACTTAAATGGGCTGTTTTARTTTGTAGCAAAGTAGCGAGACTAGAAATGACGAAAGATGCTCAAAAATAGTTTGAAATGGCTGGAAGACTGGGTTAAACGGCATTTACCCCCTTTATTTAGTTGTAACATACTTTTCATTATATGTATTTGAATGTAATTTTGCACTATTGTATTTTTGTTAGGGATTAAGAAAAAAACTGTAGTGGCTAAGGTAGCGTCTGCAAACTGTTTCCTGTTAATACTTTCAAAATAAAACCATTCTTGCTTAAATAAAAATAATAGACTGCAAAAAATGGAAACCAGTTCTATAGTTAGGACTGCATTTGAACCCTATTCTTCATAACTTGGAATATAAAAGCTATTTTGTTCAGGGTAAGATCATCAGCTCTCCCTCAAACGTTTCCACGGTGACAAGTGAAAACAAATGTTCTGGGAGTTCATGATTTCCAGTTCTGACAGAAACCCCAAATGTGATAAAAAATTAAAAGCCTGTCTTTGCTACAAAAAAATATGTATTTTTATATTTTGCAATTGTTGTTTAATTAGCTTAGTTAAAGTAAACAAATAAAAACTAAAGATACTAAATACTCATTCTTGTTCTATTTTAAACAGAAAAAACCAAAGAACGAACCGTACATGAATTTCCAAGCCTACATCTCGTCAGCATCAAGAAAAGCTTAGCTTTGGATCAGGAAGATAACTGCACTGAAACAAACACTTAGATACCAACAGCTAAAGAAGCTCAGCTCACTAGACGTTAGCTCTTGCTAACAGAGAAATTAAAGGTGAATGATGTATGAAATCACTCGACACAGAAAACTTAATCGGAAATTAGCAACAAGAAGAACAAAAAAATACTCATTATAATATCAAATGAAAGCAAAATAGAGTGACATTTGTTCTATAAAACCTAACTTTATATAATAACAAAGTGTGCAGTTATTCTACTTAATTCTGAGGGTAAACCATGCCCCGCCATTGCCATCTTCCTCTGTAGCCCTCCTGCCTGCTTTTCCCATACCATCAAGAGAAGCATTCTACCGCCATCTAGTCGTCGATTCTTTTAACCGTGTAACTACATTTGTTCAGATCACAAATACGTACATACATTTATAAACAATCTTAGAAAATTAAAAAGAACTAAGGGATGTTGAGCTATTGTTCTTTCTTTTTTCTCTCTTAAACAAACAAAAACAAAAATGTACCACTTCAGCACAAGGAAATCGTTTTTCAAGGAAACAATTCAAAGGTCTGAAGGAAGTTTAAATTTTCCAGCTTTTTAGCAGCATGTAAACGCATCATTTACGCACGAATGTGGGAGCTCTCCGGCAGCGTGAAAACAGTCTAAAAATGAYTTGTGCAACCGTAACCAGATCTGTGCGTAAATGTAGTTTTGTCTGTGCGTATTTAAAGACTTGTGTGCGAAGGAGCCAGTTTGTATGTGTAATTATCAGATTTGTGAGGTTGAAGATAAAAAATTTATGTGTGAAATTTTAAAGTTTGTGTAATTTATATTTGTTTGTGTGTACTTTTATTTTGTATTCGTAACTTATTAATATTTATGTGTACATTTAAATACACACTTACAAATACCCGAAGTTACGCACAAAATATTTTTATGGGTTACAAATCGTGTTTTACACGCACACAAACTTTATCACGCCCACACAAACTTAATTAGTCTATTTTCTCTTCTAATTCAAGGGATTCTCAAACATGCACAAATGTGTCAAAGCAACACTCTGGGTATGTTTTTGATGAGGGGAAAAAATAGATCTTGCATAATAACCCCCCCCCCCCACTCCAAAAACAAACAAACAAAAAAAAGCTGTTATATCCATTTTTGTGTTAGCTAAGTGCAATTAGCTGTATCTGGGTTGGATCCAAATGTTTATCAGTTGTAGATGCACATCTAATGTTTGCTTTAGTTTTGTTAAAATCAGTCCAGGCCTCCTCTAGATATTTTGCTAACAAACAGTGCTAGCACCAACAGCTAACCTAAGTTTTAAGTGAAGATGTGGAAGTGGTCCTTGGAGTATGTGATGTGAACTAATTTCAGCTACTACCATACCAAATTTTAGCTAAATACCTGTGAATTATTTAGTTATAGCCATTTTTGTGTTTTTGAAATCAGTTTGCTGTGACAACCATCTTGAATCGAGTTGACTTCTGATGTTAAACGACACCTATTATGCAAAACTCAGTTTTTTCATGTTTTTAAACTTACTTTTGGGTCTCTACTGCTCAGAGAAGCAGTCCAAACACCAAAAAAAAATGCACCCAGCCATTTTTAGCTGTAATTGCATGTATTTTTAGGTATCTGGAAACATGGTATTTCTCAAAGCACGTTATTCTGACGTCACTATAACAGTCACCTAGCAACCTAAACCAGAGTCCTGCTCCTCACCAGGCAACCCGAGGTGAAGCTCTGCCTACTTCCTCAARRGACGATAGTTGTGCTGTTTTTACAGCAGCCATGGAGAACAGAGATGCCTGGRTTAAATTTATTTTTATCTTTGATGTCAATGCTCTAACAATATTGCCAAAGAAAGCTGTGAAA
>NW_013952584.1:420209-424061 GCF_001266775.1 Austrofundulus limnaeus | reverse complement strand
CTTCTACCATGTCGGGGGTGGAGCTAACGTAAACAAATGGATGGGAGTGGGATTTCCATAGCAACTTCTGCATACAGCACTTCTGGAGAGATAAAGAACAGGAAGAACTGAAAAGGTGAAATTTCATTATTTGACATTCTTTTTGTGAATTAAATCAAATGAACATGTTTTGTATAGCCCACAGATGGATCCTAACTTGTGCTAAGACCCCATAATAGGTCGCCTTTAAAGATTTGTAAATTTCAGTAAAATCTAACCAATGGTTTGAGACCTAATTTGCTAACAGACAGTTAACATTAGAGACAAAGTTTTATACACAGATCTAGTGTGATTAGTTAATGCTTGAATTGGATTGAAATCAGCAAAAACAACATTGTCTTTTAGCCCTCGGGCAAAAGTTGCCTTTACAACTGAGCCATATTTATGAGCAGAGTGAAGATTTAGAATTAAATTTCTGTAAATGTACTGAATTATAAACAAAATTGAAAGGTTRACAATCAAAGTACATTGGCAGCCCACCAAACTCCACAGAATGATGATGGCACCCATCCATGTAAATAAATAAGGGTGTTGAAGCTTTCAGGCAACAGGAAGTGGTGGAGTTTTCTTTGGTGTAGGGGTATTTGGTTTTTTATAGCAGTCCTGATGATGTTCTGAGAAAGTCCAAAATAATCTTTATAAAAGCTTTTTGCTTACAAATCTAGTCTGCAGCAACTGAGAAGCCTGTGCTGTGTGTGGGTTGACAGGTTCAGATTTAGCAGATGTAATGATGGGAAAAAAGAGACTGTTTTAATGAATGACTGCAGCACTCTGGCTCCATCTGTGAGTGCACTGGACTGTTGCACGCTGCTACTACTGTGTGTAATAATGTGGAAAGGGCACATTAGCTCCTCACACAAGGTTGAACTAGGATGTAATCAAAATCAGTTGAAGCTAATTTTGTATTTATCCAGGCTTTATTTTTGTGCAACCACACATCTATACTACCATTATTACTATCATCAGGTGCGTTTAACTGTATCTGGCTATATGTGTGTTAATGACTGAATTGTATTAAAGGGCTGTGCTTAAAACTTTGGCATTGACTAGTTGATTTAGTCCTGTTTGTCAGCAAAACATGTTTTGAACCACACAGCAGACTGTAACTAAACTCTCAAAGTATTAATTGGATATGAATCTACAATGGTTAACATGCAGTCCTTCTATAAATGCCTGGCTTTTAATTTCTTTCTGTTATGATCCTCCTGTCTAGCTTGCGGAGCTAATGCTAGTGGAGCAGCGCTCCAAGAAATAGCAGCAGCTGGTATTGTGAGCTTTGTCCGTCTGAAATTTTGTGGAACACCTGCACTCATCAGAGGCCTCATCTCAATCTCTCTGTGATTTGGAGCTGACAAGAACTCCCAATTACACTTCCTGATGGAGATGAGAACAAGGTGAGACGTGTGCTCTTCCCGTTGTTCTTCATCAGTCACTGTCAGTGACACCACAGGCTGTGTAACGGTGCTTCCGCGAGTCAACTGTATTTTAAATTACATGCTGCTGTGGTGGAGGAGGAATTATCAAGAGCATCGAGAGTTCTGGAAGCCATCCAGCTAAAACAGCCTGGAGTGACCTACTGGTTTTAAAGGAAGAGCTGAACTTTGCATCACATTCTTTGATTCATTATATGACAGATGGATGAAGAAAAACTAGATGGTTGTATCAGATTTCTTTTGCTTTTATTCAGTATCCAGTTTATTTGTGTTTATTAGCAGTTAAGTAACAGGACTGACTTTATTTTGCCCTGATGCTTTGTTTGTTGCTACCCTTATAACTCTTACAAAGAATGTACTGTATCATTTCTCATATAAAGTAAATCTGTCTGTAAGACGTGACGTAAGAAGCGTCAATGCACTCTTCCAAAATCCTACCTAAAAGCCAGATCACAGGTGCCTTCAAGCTTTTAATCAGACATGGATAGTTTGGTATKGTGTGAACCACTGCACTGAGCTGAGGAGTTCAGGAGATTGAATAAAGAGATTATGAACTTAACACGAAGATTATATGGACGCAAGAAGAAATGCAGCCCCAGGTTGAGCAGATGGATAGTGTGGATGGTAGAAAAAAGCCAAAAAGCCAAGGAAGTCATCAAAAACCATTCAAGCTGAGCTCCAAGATCAAGAAATGAAACTTTCTGGTCACATCATCYGTCACATTTTAAATCATATGGGCTCCATGGAAGAAAACTCAGGAGGGCTCTATATTGACAGAAAARCACAAAAGTTTAAATTCAAAAAACAAACAGGAATTCAGCAAAATGCTTGTTGGTAAGCTCCAAAGTTTCTGAGACTAATGAGACAAAACTGGAGTCTTTTTGGCCAGTTACATCAGTTGTGATTTAGACTATTGTGGAAGTGTACCAACACATTTATCTGCCTGTTTATATGTCTTTATCTTAAAAATGCAGGTCTCTATGTAAACAAGCCAGGACTGTGACGGGYTGCTATTTTTACAGGCCTCTGATGTTTATGAAATGCTATTATGGAAAGTACACAGGTGTTTACTGGAAGTCCAGACCAGTGCCAGACACACTCGCTCACTTAAAGAACAACAACAAAAAAAAACATCCTGTTGAATCTGTGTGTGTGTGTATATATATATAATCTGAGGACTGTTGAAAATCAGGATCTCATTGTTGTGTATTTTCTTGTTTTGGTGCATCTCCTGTTCTGGCCTGATAAACCACACAGGCAACAATGTGAGTCTGTTCAAAATAAGCCAGTTAAGTGGCGTGTTGGGGAATAAAGAAGTGATCCTCTGTGTGAGTTTAGTGTAAACAAACGTCACTCTTTCTCGGGGTGGTTTCTCTGTGGCATGTTCTACTTGTCCTCTCCATATTTTGTTGAAGATGTGTATTGTAAAAAGGCAACTGGACTTCCTTTCTTATTTTTCTAAAGATGTGTCTGTGCAATGAAGAGAGGTACTAACAGAGCCTTCTAGTCAACATGTGGAAACGGAAGCTGGTTTGTGGTCATTACCAAGAAAGAACAATAACACAAAAAGAACTTTGGATTGAGTTCAAATAATTGGTCAATCACAACAAGATTTACTAAACTGAATTAAGGGAGACACCCATCACACATTTAATGTGTTGCTCTATATGTCAGTGCATCTCAGTTCTGCTCAACATCTCTTTTGGTTCTGTGATACTCATTTCTGGAAGCTCATGTCTATGCGGGATGGGGCTAGCTCCTTTGGTCATTAGGGAACGATTGACGATGGCATAAAAACTGACTGTCTTTCCAGCCATAYGTATGGCAGAAATATTTTGCTAAAGCACCTTGAAACAACTGTTGCTTAAACCAAACCAATAAAGACCCAGCTGACTCTCAGTAGAGAGGGGAGAGGGAGTGATTTGCATGAGTTCATGTAGCGTAAACTGTGAATTGCTACCATTTTAAAATTACTTTTCAGTTTGAATTGTGAGTAATATAAATCACACTGAATATTATAATTTACAAATCTTCAAATCCCATATTTCTTGCACAGTTGCAACACAATGGTTGTTGAAACTAAGAAAGTGAACAAGCTGTACCAACTTGTACCTAAAAAGTATTTCTTCTCAGTTGCACATCCCTTGGATCGCAATTACAATTATTCTATTCTAATAAATACATGTATTAAAATACTGTACTCTTTTACAAGATATTAATTTTATTACTTATGTTGTAATGGTTAATCTTGGTTATTTTATACATTTTTCACCACTTCAGAAACTTTTTGTGTGAACCTATATTTAATGCCTGAATCTCCCCTCTGTGGGACAATAAAGGCTTATTCTCTTCTATTCTATTCTATTCTATTCTATTCTAT
>NW_013952584.1:409394-419332 GCF_001266775.1 Austrofundulus limnaeus | reverse complement strand
CCACCCTTGGAAATACCCTCCATCTGTCCTTCCATTCATCTTGTAGGCAGCATAATTTGAAGAAAAAGCAAGTTATCAGCTTTCATTTCAATGTATGGCTACATTTAAGTGTAAGAAAGATTCCTATCTACAACTGGGTTGCCATGTGAAAATCCAAGATGGCCACCTCCATATATACATGTAATAKACACTATGCAATCTAGTTTTTTTTATTGCTTAAATGTACAAGTACCAAAAATAATTGGAAGGGCCGAAAAATAATCTATGGTGGTAGAGTGATCTTTGTGCTCTTCAGGATTTGTTTGTGTATGACTGGTTACTATTTGGTGTTCAAGATGGTGCCACAGCCATCTGACTTTAGAAAACACAACCCAGTCTTTTTTTTCATGAGCTATTTCACTAAAAATTGCTGTGGTAGTAGAAAACTTTTAAATCCAAAACATATTCTGGATGCAAAAAAATGTTTATTTTAAAATCTGCCATCAACTATTTGAAGTCAAGTTTGTCTATTAGGAAAATCTCATGAATCACCGGACAGATTTTACTGAAAATGTCTGGGAATACTTTTTAACAAATAAAACATAAAATTGATGTAACTTAGTCAATTTTTCAGATGTACTAAAATACAGTATAGTGTGATAGTAGCCAAGGCTACACACTCGAAGGCTTATTCATTGTGCAAGATCTTTGTAAAAACTTTACCAATAACTGTTTGAGGCAATCCTGTTTGCTTGCAAAAAAAAATCCCATAAACCAACTGGATGTATTTGTCAAACTCTAAAAGCAATTGATGTACATCTAAAATTGATTTACTTTTGGAGTAAGTGGAGATCAAGATGGCCGCCTCAGCTAATTAACGTCAAACACAAAGATGGCAATAAGTCAATTTCATTTTGAGTCAAATTTTGGCGATGAGAGTCGTTCACAACATAGTTTCAGTATGACATTCATACAAGCCCTYTTGACCTCAGAAATTTTAATTTTCACAAAAAATCTACTACTCTTACATGATGCATTGGGGGAGGAGTTGGAGTGGATTGTCGGTCGGAGAGGAGGAGGCGGCGGCGATAACGGCATCTTCGGCGACAGAGGAGCAGGAAGGGAAGAAAAGGAGGTGACAAATGCATTTCCTTAGAGCCTGCCAGCTCTGAGACTTAAATAAATTTGAAGCAAAGTTTGTGAAAAAAAGAGGCGTCAGTATACAGCGGGTAAAATCAGTATTGAACACGTCAACATTTTTCTCAGTAAATATATTACTAGAAGAGCTAATGACATGAAATTTTCACCAGATGTTGGTAACAACCCAAGTGATCCATACATACAAAGAAATCAAAAATAAATGTCCATAAATGAAGTTATTTGTAATAATGTGGAATGGCACAGGGAAAAAGTATTGAACACACTTACTGAAATTTATCTAATACTTTGTACAAAAGCCTTTGTTGTCAATGACAGCTTCAAGACGCCTCCTGTATGGAGAAACTAGTGGCATGCATTGCTCAGGTGTGATTTTGGYCCATTCTTCCACACAAACAGTCTTCAAATCTTGAAGGTTTTGTGGACCTCTTCTATGAACTCTGATCTTTAGTTCTTTCCATAGATTTTCTTTTGGATTCAGGTCAGGTGATTGGCTGGGCCATTCCAGCAGCTTTAGTTTCTTTCTCTGAAACCAACTGAGAGTTTCCTTGGCTTTGTGTTTGGGCTCATTGTCTTGCTGAAATGTCCAGCCACATTTCATCTTCATCATCCTGGTAGATGGAAGCAGATTTTTATCAAGAATGTCTCTGTACATTTTTCCATTCATCCTTCCTTCAATTATTTGAAGTTTGCCAGTACCATATGCTGAAAAACAGCCCCACACCATGATGTTCCCACCTCCAAACTTCACTGTTGGTATGGTGTTTTTGGGCTGATGTGCAGTGCCATTTGACCTCCAAACATGATGTGTATTCTGGCATCCAAACAGTTCAATGTTGGTCTCATCTGACCAGAATATATTCTCCCAGTATTACACAGGCTTGTTTAATTGTTGTGCAGCAAACTTTAAAGGAGCTTTGTTTTCTTTGAAACAAACGCACCTGCTAATTCCAGGTCTTTCTGAAGCTCTCCACAAGTGGTCCTTGGCTCTTGGACAACTCTTCTGATAATTATTTTCACTCCTATGTCAGAAATCTTGCGAGGTGCACCTGGTTGTGGTCGGTTTATGGTGAAATAATGTTCTTTCCACTTCTGAATTATGGCCCCAACAGTGCTCACTGGAACCTTCAGAAGTTTAGACATTCTTCTGTAACCGATGCCATCATTATGCTTTGTAGCAATAAGGTTGTGAAGGTCTTGAGAGAGCTCTTTTTACTTTTACCCATCATCAGATGGTTCTTGTGTGATACCTGGCCATCATTTGGGACTGAATCAGCTGATATTAATTTGCACTGACAAGGGGCAGGGTTGCTTTCTAATTACTGAGAGAGTTCAGCTGGTGTCTTGGCTTTCCATGCCTTTTTACACCTCCCTTTCTTCATGTGTTCAATACTTTTTCCCWGTGCCATTCCACATTATTACAAATAACTTCATTTCTGGACATTTATGGTTTGATTTCTTTTCATCACTTGGGTTGTTACCGACATCTGGTGAAAATTTCATGTCATTAGCACCTCTAGTAATATATTTACTGAGAAAAATGGTGACGTGTTCAATACTTATTTTACCTGCTGTACATGCAAAATAGGAAAATCTGAATGTACGAGCAGCCATATGAACATTTAAACAAAAAGGCTACAATGAATTTTTTCTTGCCCTGTGATGGACTTGCGACCTGTCCAGGGTGTACCCCGCCCCTCGCACTGTGACTGCTGGAAATGGGCACCAGTGACCCACGCGACCCTGAAAAGGAAGTAGCGTGTACAGAAAATGGATGGATGGATGGATGGATGGATGGATGAATTTTCTCAACATAGAGTAAAATCATATAAGTCTTAAACTCTTACATGAAAGGCAGCGGGTGATATGCAACCCTTCGATGAACGCTGACTCTTTATTTTCKGTATGAATTACTTTGTGCCGCAGCCATGTGTGTAGACGTGTGTTGCACTAAGTCTAACGTTTCTTGGTGTTTCCAGGCTGCAACTGTACTTTCAGCAGAGTATTTTTAACCAGTGCGGCTGTTCTGTAAACACTGGCCGCTCTGTGTGTTCTCTTTCCAAGATTTAAACACTCCGGCCAGCAACAGACTCCCTGTGGGCTGGAAGGCTGTGATATAGTGTGTGTCAGACAAAACGCACGGGCGGAGGGAGGGAAAGTGAGCATCGGAAAGGATAATATTGTCTCAAATATTTTCCCAATTTTTACCCAGTGGTCATTTAGGGATCTCAGAAAAAAATGAATGAATTGCACCACTGATAGCTGCAGCATCTGTTAAGGTGATCTGGGTTTTTGTATTCCTTGGTTTAATTTGATAATCTCATGCTTCAGAATTATGTGTTAGAACAGAAATCCCTGCCATATTTCCAGTTTGGATCAGGAGCCATGAGGTGGTGGRCTCTCTCCTGTTAACACATTATTTCTGAATGACTGAGCAGACCGCAGACTTTTTGACCTTCAGCTGTAACTCTGATACAGCTGCAGGAACAAACTTGTGCAGATCAGTAGCAAGAGAGCCATGGGTATGACAAAACACTGCAGTGACAACTAAGGCCTGGCATTCCTTTTATACAAGAGTGCAAAACTAAAATCATCTTCTGTTTGAAAATAACAAAGTTGTACCAGCTAACCAAAAAAGTTAGCTTTGTTTTGAAAATCGTGATCATGACCTTTGTTGTATTGCATCTGAATCAYTATTCCATTGGGCTAAAAATGTATAAATGGAAGAACTCCTGGAGATGTGACAGTCGTGTATGATCTGAATCTTTTGAACAGTTCCTTACAACAAACGATAAGAACTGAGGTGCAGACGGGAGAGCTAGGCAAAACATGGTACATGGTACCACCCATGTAACTTGATTACACACCTGATGATGTACCTCATTCAAAATTGAACAGCTTTATGGAATAAGCAGCTCGCCAAGATCTGGGTCACATCAAAGAGCCATTCGTCCCATCTTTAGTAACCACATCTCCCAAAGTGCTTTAGGGCAATTCCCCCCACCAAAATCCCTTTTTCTGACCATATTACAGGGATTTCAGTGGACGAAGGTAACTKTCACTCAATCTGCATCACACATCCTTTTCTCCTTCTAGTTAAAGACTAGCACAGGTAGACAAACAAAATGCTAATGATGCTACATGCACACGTAGACTGCATGATGCAGGCGTTAAGCACTTCATATGTGAGGGTTTTTTTTTCTTTTGTGAACATAAAGTTAGTAGAACTGAATTCAGTGTAAACAATTTGGCCAGCTAATGGTTTGCAAAGTTAATGAAATTACCACTCTGGTAAATGAGCAGTTAGCTTCACTATTAGCTGTTAGCAGATTAGCGGAACCACTGCAGAATTTAAGCCATTTAGGTCAAACCTTGWTAAGAAGGTTTTATGCTATCATGTTTCAATAAAATTTGTCAAGTAGTTCATTAGCTATTTTGCTGACACTAGAAATAAAAGCACACAGATGCTGGTAATAGCAGTACTGCCTGATTTTCACCTTTGAGTGACGAGCAACAAAATACGGGTCTGATAGTCTTGTTGTAAAACTTGGTATCTGGTCTCAAATCTGTCCAATCTTTAAAAAAAACACCTGCCTATCAAAACATATGATTGCTTTAGTAAGATAATGTATACATCTACTCAAAAGCACATCAGTGATGTTTGAGTGCATGAGAACAGAAATTAGCTCAGATTTGACTCATTTTGTCTTTTTTTTGTTTCCGCTCAGTCCCTTAACATCTTTCCAGCAGTTTATTTTTCCGATACATCTCCAGTCACTGTCTTCCTGCTTTTTCCACATTCATAGCATTCCTATGCGAGTCTTTTTTTCTGTCTCTCTTGACTGGAATTTCTCTCTTATTCCACTCCTTCCGACGCTGTCACTGGTATTTTCCTTTGACCTTTACCACATATCCATCCCTCTATCTTTCCCACTCGTTTTCTTCTGTCCAAATTTTCTTCTGTGATTGTTTTAATGAGAAAAACAGCAGGGAGAGGTAGCTCACATCTGGTCCATTCCTTTTTCTCCAGCTGTCACAGATAACCTTTCCTTCATTGGAAGAACAGGTTGTGTACTCCTCCTCTTCTTCCAGTCCCCTGCTATTATCCTCACTGTCTCTGCATCAGCCATGACTCAGGCAGCTGGAGGGGAACATCTGGATGAGCCTCRAAGTCAGTGCCAAATTTTTTTGTCCATGTATGTACAGGGCACAAACTCACTAACACATGCTAATAAGYACTGATTTTGTGTCTGCGTCTCTATAGGAAGACTGATTGCTGATGTTATGAGTCAAGTGAATGGTCTCTGTTGGCCTGAATCATGACTTAGGCAGTAGCAGTAGATCTACTACAAAACGGATAAACAAGGATTCTTGGCACTTCCAAGTCACATTAGAGACGCATTAAATGGCCAAGAATTCAGTTAAAACTAAAGGGAATTGCTACTGTCTTGAAATATCTCCAATTAAAAATACTTCACAAAATCACTTTTATTGCTGTCATACATGCTTATTGCTACATTACATGTTTATTTCAGCAGAAATGCTGTGAAAAGCGCAGTTGCACTGACAGACTATTTGTCTTTAAATAAATGGTCTAAAGGATAAATAGCCTAAATAGTTTTTAAATAGTTAAAGTCAAGTTTAAACAAACAAAATCAAAAAAATAATTGTGACCATCACAACTATTCCTTTCTAATGGCACTTGTCAGTACACACAAAACTGTTAATAGTGCTTTTCCAGTGAAGGTGTTTGTTTGACACTTCTATGATTGTATTTTATTTTGAAGGAATTAAACAGTGGAATCTATTGTACCAGGTGAGCACAGCTTTACTGTTAGAATTAGTGCATCTGAACTACTTTGAAATTTTGGAAATGAAAGTCATATTAGTAGAACAGTAATCGTGTTTGGCAATAGACTGGTCCTAAGGTGGTAGATCTCCTTTGGGGAGTTGGGGGTTATGTTTTGGACTAAGATGGGAATTGAGCAAGGGTTAGGGTACTAAGGACAATTACTGACCCATGAATATCCTTTCTTATCCACATCAAGATGAAAAGCTGTTTTTTGTTTGAATACTTGTGGTTTACTGTTACTATAGTCTACCTTGGGATAAACATTTACTGGGACCTTAACAGGGTGAGCACACTTTTTTTTGGTTTAGTTAGCCATCTCGTTTCTGCTTTTCATTTATAAGAAACCAGCATTTATGAACAGATTTGTTGTCCATTTTTAAATGCAAACAAGTCCAATTTATTTTAGTTTCTGYTTTTTTGTCCATGTCTGTGGAAGCCTTATTTAAGAAACAATAACATGCCAAATGGAAATTTCTCATGGTTTTGTATTTTTATTCTTAGCAGGTTTTCCTTTAAAGGGATTTCCCACAAAGCTATATACTGTACCTTTTTGTYCAAATTGCCTACAAACACCATGGGGGCTTGTCTAATATGGGTGGTCTCAGTGAGTGAGAACTCCTAATTCCAAGCATTAACTCTTTCTATTAACAAAGGGCATCTCGTGGTGCCATTTTATTAATTATTTATGTGGAATAAGAACATAGTTATTGCGTAACAACCTATTGATCCTTTTAGTTTCCTCCTGTTATTTGGTCTTTTTCTTCTTGCACTTGTATTTTTAGGGCAGGAGTTGTTGMTCTTAATGTTCAAAAATCTATATTTGAATTTAAAAAAAGTCAAAGGCCTAATTAGTAATGAGCAAATCCCTTTTGTATAACTGCAATACATATTGTGTAAATAAATATCAAASGTTGTGTATTGCAGTTGTTGTTCTCAGTGGAGCGGAAAATTTCCAGTAATGTTTTGGAAACTTTCCATTAACTTTCCATGGGAGGTTAAACAGGAATTTTTATAGTTTTTTAAAACCTAATTTGTATATGATGACATTGGAGCAAGATGTCCAATCCTGGTCCTTGAGGGCTACCATTTCACCTGTTTTAGATGTCTTTTTACTCCAGCACACCTGATTTGAGTGAATGGGGGATTAACAGGCCCCTGCAGAATTTCAACATGCTATTCAAACACTGAATYGGGTGTGTTGGAGTAGAGAAACACTTTAAACAAGCAGGAGGAAGGACCAGGATTGGACACCCCTGGTAGAGTAAGACGTTTAAGTAGGATGGTCATTTAAGGGCAGTAGCTCTCAATCCTGGTCCTCAACGGACACTATGCTACATGTTCTCATTCAGCACACCAGAATTAAATAAATGAGTGATTGAAAGGATTCTGCAGAACTTGAAGACTTGCTGAAAAGAAGGGAAATAACTAGAATTTGCAGGATAGGGGTCCTCAAGGACAGGATTGAGGATAACTGGTGTGGTGGGGGTATGCTTTTTTGTTTGTTTGTTTACTGAAATAGTGGTACTTGGATAATTTAGTATTTCTAATGTGGTACTTGGTATGGGTATACGATTGAACAACTTGCCCTTGACAGCATCACAAGAAGAATCCTCTTTCCCCCCTCTTTCTGTCATCCAATCATCTTGGTCAACAAAGATCTCCTGTTTGTGTCAGCGCAAGTTTTCTCAAAGAACAAGTCTCCCACCACACTTCAGTGTTTAGTTTTATTTACTGGCTGTGGTTGTTACTCCCATGTGAAAGCTCTTATAATCATTAACAACCCTGCATTTTCTTCATGCATCCTTCAAAGTTTCTTTTAAAGAAAAACATCTCTACCCGTTTCCTCTCCCAACCCTTTGGCCTCAATTTTTGCGGCAAGAAATGAGCTTGGTGGGTTTCATCCACAAAGAGTACATAAGTTTTGGCTTAGACCTAACAAGGGTCAACTCATTTGGGAATGTTTTCTTATCAAACAGGAAAACTGTATTTTTATAGATTTCTCCTGTACATAAAATAGCACTTATTCAGTGTAAAAATTGCATATGCAAGGAATCGGTCGGTTTAAAGATGGAAAGCTTGTTGCATTAATATATGATATGTATTATAAGTGTTTAAATCATGCTTTAGAAACTTTAGAAGTTTTTTTTCCTTCATTCTTTGGTAGAATTTCTTCTGGTAGAAWCATGTGTGTCTTCTTGAATGGGTGTTCTTAAATGTAATTTCATTGTGCTCCGTACAATGACAATAAAGGCGTCATCAATCATTCAATCAATCAATCAATCAATCAATCAATCAATCAATCAATCAATCAATCAATCAATTTGAGTAAATGAGCACAAACTGTCCTTCAGAATCCTGGAATAATGAGGAAAGACTAAAAAGACCTGTCTAATTCCATGACAATAGGTTCCTTATCATTTGTACCAGAGCTCACTTCTTGACAGGTCTTTTACCATTAGTAAAAGACAAAGGAAAAAACATGATAGAAATAATTCCAATTAAAGTCAGCTGCCCCCTTAAGAGTAAAAGACAGAAGCCTTTTGTATTGGTGTTTTCCAATACCAATGTCTACAAGGGATTCTATCATGTGCCTACCTGTGGTATTTCAATGCAGCACGTCTTTTGTCAAGAGATATATAAAAGACTGGWTGCAATTATTGCATGTGGAGAGTGTGTGATTCATGCGAAGAGGTTAATTCAACCATAAGAGGAGCTATCCTCAGCTGTAGTGACAAGAGTGAGAGAGCCATTCCACTCTTGTGGAATTTGAGGATACAAGGACTTTAATCTTGTGGACTGAATGACAGAAGTGAGAATGAAAATCTTTTTTTCCCCACTGGATTTGAAGCAGATGGAAACACTTTATTCAGTTTTAAGACTTTTACGTCTCATTTCAACGCCATGGCTTCTATCCATTCATCCACCCATGTATTTATTTTCTGTACCCACTTTTTAGTAGCAGCTGTATGCATAATTTACAACTTTATTTTGGTTAAGAAACAGAAAAGTCACAGCTGTGCACCAGGAGCCCTGAAGCTGACTATATGTAAAGCACATGATGGTCAGTGCTTTGGACTGGATGTTGAACTGCATCCAAACTCTGCTGCTGCCCAGATGTATTTTAAAGGCTTTCTTCTGGTCAGTTCAATAAACTACTTCTGCATTACACACAAGAGAGGCATGGATATGGTATTTTACTTATGAGGGAGATGCCCTCTCTCATATCCAACAAATGTTTTCTTGAATGATGTATTGATCTCTGGTCATATTACCGCCCAGCAGTCACTTCTTGTTTTTCTTCAAAATGAAGGTTGCTTATACTCCATGTATGAGATTTTCTTTCAAGAATAATTTAATAGTGCTTGACATATTTTCATACAGAGCATAATTTGAGTACAAAACTCTGTGGTGACCAATAAGAGTTTTCTTGCAAATCATTTAATTGTTACACAAAAGCAACGGGGGACCTGCAATTAGGCAAACAAGAATACCATATTTGTGTGTGTATACAAGAATACCAATAGTTGAGTTGAGTTCAGTTTATTTATATAGCACCAATTCACAACATATGTTGTCTCAGGGCACTGTACATAAAAAGAACAATCTAAAGAAGAAACCAGCAGACCGCGTTGAATCATTTCAACAGAGTCTCTCATCCTGGGCAAATGGTGGAGAGGAAAAACTCCCTGCTAATCAGGAAGAAACCTCCAGCAGAACCAGGCTCAGGACTGGCGACCATCTGCCTCGACCGGCTGGTTTGGGGGTCAGGAAAGAGACACAGGCAAACACAGAAGAACTGGTCCAGGACTAGTCCAGGTGCACCTTCTTCTGGAAGAGACAAAGGAAAAAACATGATAGAAATAATTACAATAAACATGTAGAGAAGAGAGTCTAAAGACAAGCAGAGTGAAGAAATGTGCTCAGTTTGTGCTCCAGCAGTCTAAGTCTA
>NW_013952584.1:405886-407561 GCF_001266775.1 Austrofundulus limnaeus | reverse complement strand
AATTTCATATTTCTTTGACAATTTTGCTTTGATGATTTTTTTAAGGAATTAATTGATCCAATGCTYTTATAATCTTTTTCCAGATTATTCTATAGTCCTTTACAGCAGCCAGTTCACTTTGTCATACCAGGACAGCTGAAAAGACCTGTTACTTTCCCCCACCTTTTGCACGAAATTAATCTGAGGAGTTTATCGGCCCTGCGGTTTAACTCTTAAGTTTTTCTTCGTAAACAAGACTGTATCAAATGGCTTCTCCAAAATCCGATCCACACCATTCAAACTATCTGCCATGTGCAGCTTGTAAGTGGCGAGAGGCCAGAGTGAAGTGTGTCYGCCTGTGAGTGCTTTGTGACGGGGCTCAGCAGCAGTCGCTGGACAGAAACTGTGATAGACGYCAGAAAGAGTGATAGAAGTCTGTCTCCAAACACAAGCAGATACAATAAAACCCACCAGAAATAAAAACTCGATTTGTTGCTAGTCGATTTTAACAAAGAAAATGCTGCTAAAAGGATGAATAATGTCTTCAATTCAACTCCTAACAGAAACGAAAGTAAAAACTGCTCCCATGCACGTTTACACCAAAGAGATCGCTGATTCGCTCAGTTCGCTGTCAATCAAAAAGGGATTCAGCCTCAGACAGATCATCCAATCATCATGCAGACAATGAGCATCCAGCAAGCCAGCATTTATCCAATGACTCGTCTCGTTCAGCTGCAGTCTTTGCATCGCTAATGAGCTCTGTAGACTCTCAGCGTCCGACTTGCACTGTGAAGCTGTGGGAGTGGGAGTGAAATGAGGAAATGAGGAAAGCTGCGTCGTTACCAGTGATAAGAAGCTGATTCTGAACAAAAGTTGAGCATGTTGTAGTGCACATTTAGTCAATGACATGTGCACACAACAGTATATATTTGATCTTTTTATTTATTTATTTTACATTTTAGGGGAACTGAGCTTCCCTTGCAGTCTCAGAGCAATTGCCTCTGGTTTGGATGAAGCTATTATTTTAGATAATTCAGACAGCTCAACAGGACAAAAACTGTCCAGACAGAAATCAGGTTCTAGTGACACTAAAGCTTCCTCATCTGACAGAGAATCAGAGACAGTTAGTAGGAAGTTTGGCATGAATTTTATTCCTTATTAAAATTATTTTATCTATAAAGAATTTCATGAAGTCATCACTACATAGAGTAATAGGGACATGGCTCAACAGAGATAGGACTTTTCATTAAGCCTAGCTACAGTACTGAACAGAAACCTAGGATTGTTTTTATTCTCTTCAATTAAGGATGAATAATAGACATTTCTAGCTTTACAAAGGGCTTTCTTATATGTTAGCTGCTGTCTCCCCAGGTTAAATAAGATTTTTCTATGTTAGTGGAGCGCCATTTTCTCTCTAGTTTTCTAGACGCCTGTTTTAAAGAACGTAACTCTGAATTAAACAAATGACTCGGCTTCCACCGATCGATAACTTTCTTTTGTAGTGGAGCAATTTCATCAAGAAAGGTTTACATTAAAGTTGTAATATTATCAACAAGACCGTCTAAGTTACTGTTCTCTGTTACATTACCTGGAAGACAGAGGAAAATAAAGATGGAAGAGATTCTTTAAATTTAGCTACAGCATTCTTTGAAAAACATCTACTTTAATGAAATTTAGTCTCAGTAGCTATAAAGTC
>NW_013952584.1:399972-404884 GCF_001266775.1 Austrofundulus limnaeus | reverse complement strand
TATCTTGACTGTGCGAAGTGAAAAGTGACACAATAAGTGAACGTTCAGACCGTTCAGACGAGTTCAAGTTGATTCATAAAAGACTATGCAATCATTTATTTACACAAATTGAACAAATCATAAGTACACTTGATTGTGGGTATTCCTATAAAAAGTGTCAAAGTTAAATGAGATAAAATCCGCGTCCGAATTTCAATTCACATCAACTTAGATTACTTAAATAGAACAGTAAAACGTCAGTTCTGATGTTAACAACCAAACAATTTTACTGGCACTTTCAGCTTAAGTTTTGGCAAATTAAGAACAAAGAAAAGGAGGTAAGTAAGGTTAGTAGGTTACTACTTTTACTTTATCAAAGTGTGGGTCAACCGGAAACTGCATGTCTTTTCTAAGCTCAGGGGTCCACATGACACATCACTCCGAACACGTCAGCTTTACCAGGTGATGACTTCTTAAGGCACCCTCCGGGTAGGAACTGTCTCGCCTCCAATCAGTTGGAACTGATTATCRGCTCGCTTACCGATCATTGGCAATGTAGGTGTTTTTCAGGTAACTTTTCGTCTGTTTCAGTCCAAGCCAGAAAAATTCAAGCTGTACATCCGGTCCCTTCTTTTCAAAATAAAATCTCCTCACAGGAGGTAAAACACACTTTAGAGGCTTGAAGCCTCGGGATGGGACYACCGGCGGCGTGCGGGGTCCCGGCTGTTAAGTCTTCCCTAGTTGGCTCATGGGCTAAGTCTTAACAAACCAAACTGAGTTCCTCTGGAGAGAGACTCAGCCTTCCTCCTAGTTTGGAGTCAGGAAGAAGAGTGTGTCGCTCAAAGCCGTCCGGGTTAGAAAAAAAATGGACGATCTTTGGTTCCGCCCTCAGGCTTAGAGATGAGTCAGAGAAAGAAAGATAAAAGATTTGCCAGGGCGCCAGCCCAAGATTAAAATTCTATGGCTGTTCACAACAGGATGATAACCTTTTTTCAGCTTTCTTCTGATAGACTCTAAGAGAAATCACTACAAAACATTTATGATGATTAATTAACATTTCTGCTTATAATCAGTTCTGAACCTTCTCTAGTCCAGATAAATGAAAGATTTTCTCAGGAAAAATCCACAATTAAGCGGCACGGTGGCTCAGTTGGTAGAGCTGATGCCTCTCAGCAAGAAGGTCAACAGTTCAAATCCCGGTCCAGGGACCTTTCTGGGTAGAGTTTGCATGTTCTCTCCGTGCATGCGTGGGTTCTCTCCGGGTACTCTGGCTTCCTCCCACAGATCAAAAACATGACTGTTAGGTTAATTGATAACTCTAAATTGTCCCTAGGTGTGAGTGAGAGAGTGAATGGTTGTTTGTCTCGTTTGTCTCTATGTGTGGCCCTGTGATGGACTTGCGACCTGTCCAGGGTGTACCCCGCCCCTCGCACTGTGACTGCTGGATATGGGCAYCAGTGACCCACGTGACCCTGAAAAGGAAGAAGCGTGTACAGAAAATGGATGGATGGATGGAAATCTACAATTATATTACTGTGTTCACAGTAAAATAAAAACAGTGATTTACATAAAAACACAATGAAAACATTGTAATCAGATTCTCTGTGATTTTTATACTATTATTAATCTTTAAAGGCATGATAAAAGAAAAGAAGTGGTTCCACTTTTCTTGTGACAGTCATTATCATGATTTAACAAATGCATAAACAGTCTTAGTTAAACAACAAATGAATCACGAACAGAAGAGATTGTTCTGTCCATTATCTAATTAAGAGAACTGAGGAGTTCTCTTCACGGTTGGAATGACCTGTCATGGCCTAAATAGAGTTCAGTTTGTGACAGAGTTCCTGTCCTCTCGTCAGGTCTGTCCGAGGCCTGCTTCGAGGCAGTAAATCTTGTTTCTTCATTTGAGGTGACCCCTACACATGTTATGGCAATAAAGATCACTTCAAGTCCATCTCCCAACAATGTGAGCTAACTAGTAATTGTGGAGTGCAACTGTGTAACAGTGACGTGGAGCACAACTCATGAAAGTATGTTAACATCTTCCATTTTAAATGTGGAAACCTGCTTGCTGCACAAACTGCCATTACTATATTCTAACTTCAAGCCACAATGTTTCCTTTTCYTTTCATGTATTTATTATAGCTTTATTACTGCCTGACAATTTGTGTTTGTACATTCAGCATTGGTTCTTTCACAAGGTTACACCAAAACGGCAAGAAAACAACTCATATGGTRTGAAGTATTTTTTTTGCTTTGAGGGGTAGAATGTAAACCTTATAATTGCTGCAGGTTTTCTACAAATATTTCCAAAAGYCAAATAAACTGCAGCTTTCACCTTCATGTGCTGAAAACATCCATTTAGTATTGACAGGTACCGTACGGTACACATACTGAGTATATTGACACGGAACCTAAAGTTTGCACTTGTATGTCTAAACAACTTGTGTGGATTTTGTACGTTAGAAAGACCAGATTGTTTGTTCAGTTATGAGTAAGAGTGCCTCATTTTCTTAGGTCTTTGCTTTAGAGTATTAGTCCTCGCTGAAATCTTTAACAGCCAACTTGTTTACTCTTTACACCCCACACCCCCCATTTAAGGAGTGCTCCTCTGCCTTAGCAGCATGTAGACATTTTTATGGCTATTAAGCTCAACACATCTTGATAACAGCTTTCATGGCCAAATGGTTCAAATACAGTATGTGTGTGTTTTTTTGTAATAACACCAGGTTATGCAATCAGACTTTGAGAAAGCCTGGCATAAAGTCTGTTAGAAATTATATTTTTGTGTTAAACTCTGCAGATTGCATAAGACGTGAATGGGCAGTTCTCATGTTATGCTTACACCTCTTTTATAGTGTTGCTAGCTCCAGATGTTGCAATCCTAGCACAAGGTTACTATTATTTTTTTGGCATTTTGCCTCTATTTGATAGGAGTAAGAGAGTGAAAGGCAGGAAATGTGGGAAACTGTGTAGAGGAAGAACATCCTGTAAGGACTAGAGGCACGTCTTAGTGCTACAAAACAGTTTAAGATGATAACCACTTAAATTTCAGGTATATCACAACAAAGAATGTTTTATTCTATATCAAACCACTAGTGGCATTTTAGTCACTGAAGTAGTTTCAAGCCTAATTAGCTGCTATTGCAAATGTTGCTGTTTCAAGACACGTAAAGCAGAAGCACAGTGATGATGCTCATGCATTGAACAGCTGTAAATTATCCCTCATTTAAACAACCAGAAACAATAAAAGGCATAACTGAAACCACAGTTTTAAATAATAAATGCAAACATTCCAGGAGATCATTTCATTCAACGTCAATGTTACCACAGGGGCGCTTTATTAAAAGTATCTTGAGCCACCAGAAGTTTAGCATACAGTGGGATTCTCAAACTTGACTATGAATTTTACAAAGAAGTTTGGATATTTATACACAATAACCTATGGTGTCCATGATGTGTATCTGTATACATTTATTTAAATTTAATAGTCAAAATGACTTCACCATTATTACCATTATCAAWTCGGATTTTTAATGAACAGAACTGCTACAGTATAGTTTATAAAGATGATCATGTTTGGCCGTGCATTGAACACACTTGGACATTTTATCCTATAATGTAGTAACTCTTTAAGTTTTACAGTGGTAATGTGGCAAGTGACTTTAAGTTTTGCTTGTTTTAAAGAATGGCTTTGATGGAGGAAGCCCAACTCACCTCAGAACACCTTGGATGTCTGCTGGACAAGCTAGAGAAGGTAGCCGAGGAAAGACATCTTGCCCATACTCAGTCTTAAGTAAACAGCAGAAGATTGATCGATGGATAATCTACTATTTGTTGTCAGTTGTTGTCACCATATTGAGTTAAAAAGTTAAAAATAAAAAAATTAAAGACATTTTAGCTTGAATGAGTCAGCACACAGTCTGTGTAAAGAGGTGAAGGAAACATTAGGAGGGAAATATGGATACATTTTCCACCACTGCTGRTAAACCTGCCAAGCCAAAACACCAAGCTAAGACAGGATCCAGCCTGTTTAATGGCTGCACTCCGTCTGTCCTCAGCATTAGACACTTCAGCTAATGTTTTGGGCTGGAGCATTCGCCACACTGGGTAGAAGTGTGTTTGCCTTGGAAGCAGCTGCCAGGGTGTTGAGCATTGCCATCCATGTCWAGTGGTACACCGTTTAATACCTTCCCTGGCAAACCCGGGACACTTTATGTGAAGAATTACATCTGTGGTCATTTCAACACAAGTCTAAAGTGGTCGACCCTGAGGCAGTATCACATTCTGATGTCAGTAGGGGTGTAATTAAAGAAATCTGTTTAAATATTTGAACATATTTATTGATGCTTGATGACATGTGGATTTATGCATTTTTTGCGCTAAGGACAGGTTTCCCAGTATGTCTTAACTGGAAAAATTGCATTAAGGCACTGAACACAGTAGGCTGCTAGAATATTTTCCTTACTCAAGCAAAGTCATGGAGATGTCTGCAAAGGTGCAATAAGCTACACACTGAACCTCAAATGCAAAGCCTGAAAACACCTGAAAAATCCCAGGCATGAAAACGTGGACCACAATTAAAATAATGTCATTGCAGGCCAGCAAAAACGCCTCCTTATCACTGCACTTCAAATGCATCAAAGTTATAAAGTGTTGTTGTTTTTTTTATTCCCAGCACCTTTTATTCCTGTAATTCACACAAAAAACGATTTCAGTCACACAAAAGCAAACACCATTGAGCTTCTCCAAACGTCTGGAACTCAAAGCAGTTGGAGAACCATTAAAAACTCAGTGGTGGTTTCCTGCTCTGAGCACTAACAGGCTGGGGTCAGCTGATGGGGGCTGTTCACAACAATCAGCTGCTGAGTGCCTCGGGCCCGTGTGTTCAGCCTCGTAAACACTGTTAATGTTATCTGGATGTTATCTC
>NW_013952584.1:397748-399957 GCF_001266775.1 Austrofundulus limnaeus | reverse complement strand
CCCCCCCGGTTGCTCTCTCATCCCGAACGTTTGGCAGTTAACAGTGTCTGCCGTTGTCTTTCCACCCAGTTTGACGCAAAAGCTAGAGATTTGTTGCTGGTATTGTTCAGTAGAGTGACTTTTTCTTCTTTTTAGGCAGATCAAAATCTAAAAACGGAAGGTAGATGGATGTTAGATTCTGTTTCCTATGTTTTGAGTTTCAAGATTTACCTAGCTTGATAAAACTCAGAACTTGTTTTTTTGTTCTAATGTACTGCTAAATATTGTCTTTTTGCCTTTAATGTGTTTATTATTAAAGTGATCTTCATTTGGTTTCATTAAAAACCATTGAGAATCAATTATTTAAGATTAATTTAAGGTGTACAGCAAACATTGTAAAGTTTACAGTATACCGTAAATTTTCAAAATGAAAATTTGTTCAAATATAAGCAGAAACCTAACATGTTTATTTGTAATTCATAAACTGCTATATGTTTAATGGCAAAAAAAAGGTAATGAAGTACGTTTTATTTTGTCGTTAAATCAGTTGTTTTAATTTATCAGGAGTTTATCAATAGGTGATGCTTAATCAATCATTAGCCAACCATTATCTAATAACTGATACTACTGAATAGGTATTACATCATTAGTAGTTAACTAAGCAATAACTAAATTTCTTAATGTTTAAGGTTCACCAACATGATTATTGGTCATGATTAGGTAATGGTTAACAGTTCATGATTAGTTCCTTAATTAGAAGGCAACAATTACTTATCTAACTGTTACAGTCTATAAGGMAGGTTCATCATTAGGTAACAGTTGATAAATATTTACTTGTTTTATAATTATTACCATTAACCAAGCATTAAGCTTTAAATAATAAAATATGTCTAATTACATCTTAAAGGGATTTTGGTTCATTATTATTCAATGGTTAATTACTAGGTGGTTCATTAACAGTTTCTCCTTAATTATCCATAAAACTTATTTTTTGTGTCTCTSTGACTGTGAGGTTGTGTGGCAAAATGACCCAGGGTGCAGGGAAAAATCCAAAAAGTAACAAAAAGGCTTTTTTTAATAAACAAAAGGGCTGACAAGGCAGTTCAAAGTACTCACAAGGAGATCTCAGGGAGCAAAAATGAAGACAACCACACTGACTGGGGAAGCAGCACAATGAACGGACAAGGCACAGACGACAGAACACAGACAATAAAGAGAAACTAATTAAGGACAATAAGAAACACCTGGAGGAGACACAAGAGGAAACAGGTGAGCATGGGTGGGGAGCAGGGCAGAGATGCACAGGGGAACACAAACACTAGAAAACTAATAAACACAGATTATGACAGAGACGTGTTGTATAAAAATGTAACAAATAGTGTCTGTGTTTCAGGTGTRGATTACCCACACAACCTATAGCTATCAACTCTGTCCAAAGCTTAAACACACAGACACCTCTTGAAGGAGCTTTGTCTGAAAAACAAAACAAAGAAAATGTTCAAATGAAATGAACATGAGTTCATAATAAGAGTTAAATATGACACAACAAACTAACATTATTCATATATGAAACACGTAATAATCAAATAAAATAACCTCGTTTCATCAATATTATTGTTTTCAAAGATTCAAAGCAATGTAAGCATTTGCCAGCCTGCAGCTGATTTGTTTTCCAAGGACAATATGTTAGCAGGAGACATCAGATATTCAGACATTAATTGGGTCAAAAGTAACTTTGAAGAAAATAACTAAGTTCCGTTCTAAGACACGTCCTCATGTTCAGGAGAGTGCTTCTTCTTGGTATATTTCATTTTTAAAAAGTCTAAGATACAGCATAGCTCTGGGACAAGCAGCTGCTACAGACCTGGGGTCAGATTTATAAAGGATTGCGTGGAAACCATACTAAAAGTGAACGTACGGCCAAAAGGTGGAAATGGCGTACTCCAATAAAAAAGTCAGATTTGTAAAACCGTGCGTACCCATGTTTTTGCGCATCTTTCCTTTATAAATCACAACCGCACGTCAGTTTGCGCACGAGGTCCCGCCTCAGGTTCTACCCTCTACACGCCCTCACTCAACCATAAACGGTCAATGCAAAGTACCTCATGAATGTTAAGATGTATTTAAATCAGTCAGCTGATCAATGTCAACAAAAGTGATTGGCTCAGACGCGCTCCTTTGTGTGTCTGGAGGTTGACAGGTGCTGACTGACAGCTGCTCACGTGAACAG
>NW_013952584.1:395096-396984 GCF_001266775.1 Austrofundulus limnaeus | reverse complement strand
AACCAGAAGTACATCTTTAACAAGCACTCACATGAAAACTGATCTACAATAAGTTTTTAGTTAAATGAGTTACAACAACACCTAATTTCCCTCTGGGATCAATAAAGTATTTTTGAATTTGAATTCGAATTGAATAGCACTGTTTTTAAGCCGGTTTTACAACCTTTATAACGTCTTTTTCTTTGATTTGTGACTTTGGTTATTTTTATTTTCAATCAAAATATTTTCAGAAGACATGATTTCATCTGTAGTAAAACTGCGGTCAGATTGCAGGAAATGTGATTCTTGTTCAGTATCTGCTTCTAGTTTTTCATTGAGAGGTCCAAACCCTATCCAGGCGTTTTATTAGGCAGTGAAAAAAATGCATACCACTGCTCTCCCTCAGAGCTCTTGATGGGCTGCGTTTTTAGGGAGGGTGTTGTGGGACTAATTTATATTCAGTCATAAATGCTTCAGTGGTCAGTTTTTATAGTGAGAATGTGGAGAGGGCTTTGATGGCCAGTCAGTTATTCTGCATGGAGAAATCAACTTGGTTTGGCCAGAAGAACTGTTCCATGTCACAGTTTGGTTTTGTTCTCATGGCAGACATTTGCTTGGAGATTGAATTTAAAAACAATCTGCATAAACTCACTTAACTATTCAAACACAAATATGTGTTTGTGAGGCTCTGAAGGGGATTTCCATGAGGGGTTTTTATTGTTTGTAACAACTCCCCATAGTTTGATTGCTTAACTTAAATCTCAGTTTAAACCCTAATTCTGAAAGGTTTGGACGTTGTCTGTAATGCTGTTGCCATTATTCACAATGGAATACAGTAAACATAAATGTTTAAACTAAAAACGTACAAGCTTTTAAAACAGTAATGTAATTTTCATTTTTATGGTAGCAACAGAGTTCAGAAATGTTTCAGACGTTCCCATTTCAACAACACTTCATGCCGTCTATAACCTTTCGAAGGAGTGTTGTGTTGTCAAAAAAAGAAGCAATGTTAATTAATATTGGTTTTGGAAAATGATACAGAGGCTCTCACAAGAATTTTTACTGTAATTTATCTCCCATCCTTTCATACATGTACGTCAATGTAGAGCTTTTTGTGAAGAAACTAAAAATGTAGATCATAATGAATATGTGTTTCGCAATGAAATCATGAACCATTTTTGTCCCCCATCACAGGGACGGGGGACAAAAAAATACACATCACACCGCTGACATAAATTTGGCTCTAAATTAYGCATACTGTATTTCAGCCAATCAGCAAGTTGCTATGGTTGGTTCTAATCCACCCCACTAYTGGAATKCAGTCCARTTTTTTGGAGGGCGTGGCCTAATTAGAAATCATGCCGTTGACAAATGGTTGGCTATAAATCACACATGCATGATCTGATCTGAACCAAATTTTGTGTGCATCATAAGGAAGACCTGCTCCACACGTTGTACTTTGACAAAAATGCTTTAGCCCCCTGTCCGTCCATACATCAGTCCATCCCTCTGTTCACCGTATGAGGTTATTTAAACAATGAAGGCCTGTGAYGATTCCAACAAAACTGCTGCTAACAGTTGATCACTACTGAATGGTGGCGGAGGACATCAGCGACGGTTGGCGTCGAGTTCTATCTTGTTTAGAATGGTTTTGCTAGTGTAGTGGAGCTCTGTGGGGCGGGAGCTCGGCTGCAGACTGARCTCCRGGGAGAAAGTTTGTGTAAATAGGCGGAGCTTTGTACCAGCAGTTGTTTAGGCACCTTAAYATACCACAGTAGATTCAAGGATTYCTCAAACAGACTTTACTTCTGGGAGAAGGCTCTTTTATGCTCTTTTTTATGCCCAGTTCTCTCACTGACCTGTTGTTAAAAAAAAAAAACCTAATTAGTTGCTGTTTTAGCTGTTTTTT
>NW_013952584.1:376944-395030 GCF_001266775.1 Austrofundulus limnaeus | reverse complement strand
CCCCCCGTCTCAGTGATTTTCGGAAAACGTTCAAATTTGAATGTTCATAAAAGAATTCCACGATTTCTTGGTTTCAACATTTGATATGTTTTCTTAGTTTTATTGCGAATAAAATCCTAGTTGGAGATTTCCAAAATATTTCACTCTGTTTTTATTTTACACTTTACAAAAACAGAAACTGAGTGTTCTGTGTCATTCACTGGCTGYCCTGATTTCCAAAGATCAGCACTGACCATAGGAAACTCATATGATCAACTTTTAAGTCAGATGACATTACTAACAAAAAACAAATGTCTCAATCACGTGGTTCTTGGAAAAAAAAGTTTATTAACCATTTAATAATGTCAATTACAAATAATGTCTACTAAAGTTTACCCCGGTTGAACTTTGCTGCAAGTTATTTTGTGCACATTCAATTTAATGGTATTATTATTATTCATAATTGTTTGTTTGTATCAAAACTTAAAAGTACAAAAAACAGATTATTTTGTAATAAACCTAGATTGTATTTTTTTCTTTTTGCCTTCGCTCATTCTTTGCCTAAATCCCCCCAAGCTTTTATTTTTTGGGTCACAAGGATTTGATCACTGTGGCAAATAAAAACAAAACAAAAAAAGAAACATCTCTTTTATTACATCCCTGTTAGGAAGACAAGACTGAGCTCATTTTGTTGCTTGTCCTGATATCAGTGGTGTTTAGTGGCTTTTCGGCTTCCCAAGCTCAGCGTTTTTTTATGCTAACAGCAGCATGTTCAGTTGGAAGTTTTTGCGAGGCTGTAAAACTGATCATTTTTATCTTTCCCTCTCTGTGACATTGCGTTGTTCCAAAGCAGCAGCTCTGAAGAAAAAAGAGATACTTTTCTGATTTGCTTTGCCTTTTTCATTTCCATTACTTGCTAAAACAATAAAGAGGGATTGGTCTTACTTTTAGCAGCTTGTATTGCCCTTCAGTATTGATTAAGGAAGACAGTTTTGTTTTAGGCTTTTAGAGAAACTACTCTATTMTTGCACATTCTTRTTAAAAAAGCCCTTAGAGTTGTTTYCGTCTGGGCATTAGATTAATGCTGGGTAACACAACAGCTGCTTCTCAGAACATTAGAGTTTGATTTGGGAACCTTTTTGCAGAAATGTATGGCTGCTTTTTCTGTGTCCTCTGACACCATGATTGGAGTTATAAATTTTCAAACTTTTTTACTTTTCAGGTCACTGCTTCTAAAAGTACTGCGCTATCATGCTGTGTAAAAGAGCGTGACTCCCGCTGCCTTAATCTGCTACCAGCTGCACTGAACAATACAGATATGCTGGCAGCAACATAAACCTCATTGTGCACGCACGCCAGTATCTGAGTTTTATCACGCATGTGTGTGGGTCTGGAAGCTGGTATGTTTGCTTCACTGGCTTTCCCCATGGCAATCTTGGGAGCTTGGTTCTGCTTTGATGTTGCGAGTTGAGGCCCAGCCCAGCAGGATGCAGCAGAAACAAGCTGTCRGGACGACCCCGTCTGAACAGACAAGATCTGCCTAGGAAACAGAACTTAGACAACCTTAGAAAAACACAGTTGGGATCATATCTCACAGGTCAGATCTGGCTTTAAAAAAATTATGTGAGACAAACCTTTCTGACATTTAATTGCATACACTACAATTTTGCCTAACCCTAATACTGAATGCATGGCTAGTTGAAACAAAAATCTACACGTGTGTAAGGGGAAACTAAGCTGACCTGACCTCAGTTTGAATTTCTTGAGACAATAGCATCAGAAGAACAGATATCAGCACCAGGTGTCTGATTGTCGCTTGTGTTTGTTTACTCTGTCACACTTGTGAGAGTTGGTGCAAGATTTGATTAATTCATTTGGCTTTAGTTGGTTTGATATATCATGTGGTCTGTGATACACATCATCCATGGCTTTTCAAAATCTGCAAAGACTCTGAAAGTTGTTTAGTGTGCCCCCTGCTTAACAGTCAAACATAGTTAAAGGGCCAATATTATGTGTTTCTCAGGCTTATATTTAAATACTATACATTAATAAAGTATCTACAGTATGTCACCTTTAGTTGTTATTAAAATGCTGTTTTTATGTTTAAATAAATAGAAAATAAACTTATCTTCTCATCACTTCCTCTTCTAAATGCCTTGAAACTGGCCTGTCTCTTTAAGAACCTCCTCCTGCTTCTGTCCGATCCCAGTTGGGGGGGGGGGGGGGGGTGTCGCGCGCGCATGTTGGGTTGGTTTGTTTCGCCCATGCGCTATGATGCAGTTTACTTGGCGTCTGAAAATACATTTCCCCAAAGGTATTTTGAATCTGAAAAGAGCTTCACTGAGTGAGAAGTACTGTGGAGAACAGCGGACAGTAAGTTTCACTTTCACTTTTGCTCTGTTACTGCCAGAGCCTTGCAGGAGTTATGGGCGAGGTGTGGGGGGAGGGGTGCGCTCTGCCATGAGGAAGTTCGTCTTAAAGACACGTCCCAGGGGCGTTTCTGTTAACAAAAGGCGTTTCTAGTCTCCACCTGTCGTTTTCCTCCTCTGCATGGCTTCCTAAAAMTGCTGCAGGATTTCCCAAACATGCATGAATGAGTCAAAGCAAGGCTTTGGGCATGTTTTTCATGAGTGTAACATTATAACCTGATATAAAACTCAAAAAAGTTGATTTTACATGCCCCTTTAAAATATGACAAAAATATCACATGAGCCATCAAACAAATTTAAATGAAACTCAAAGTTATCGTTGGACGTGCATCTACTCTGCTTGAATTTTGAAGTCACTCTTATCCACAATGGCATCACAGATAATCATCTTTATCCAAACCTAACTTGGCTACAACCTGTTCAGTTATACAGATACTGAGCTAAACTTTGGTGTCGTAGCTGAGTGTCATCCTCAAAACTCATAGAGGTATAACACATCTTTTAATAAAAATATCAGATATTGATGGAATAGTTTTTTAAAGATTCTTGCTGTCAGAATGACTGTGTGGGGGAGCAGTGTGGCGGTACAAATAACTTCCTCAGGGTTTCATTCTGAACACTGTTTGTTCTGACAGACATAATGCTGTTTAGTGTTTGTGAAGACACACCTCAGTTAACGTGATGCCAGTGGAAACTCAAACCTCTCTGTAGAAGACTTTGTGTCCATAGCCAAACAGAATCTAGAAGTAGACAGCTCTGGATCGTCTGTGTTTGGGTGTCTGCATGCCTTCAGTTAATACAGCCTTTAGTGTGTGAGGGTACATGGTTTTTGTTACCTTTTTAGGACCTTTTCTGGTATAAACACAACCTTTTTCAGGACCAGTACTCCTTTTGGGGACCAAGGACAGGTTCACTATGGTGGAAATAATGTTTTTGGGGTCAGGATTAAGTTTAGGATAAAGGTGTGAATTAAGTTTAGGGTTAGTTATGCACTGAGGGTGGTTCGGTTTAGGGTAAGGCATTACTGGAAATGAATTGAAGCCTATACATTGTCCTAATAAGGACAGAAATACAAACTTGCATGTGTGTGTGACGTTAGAAATGAAATAAGAGAGGCTACAAAGAAATGCAGAGCATTGAAGCTTTGTGTGCTCTAACAGGTGAAATAAGATATTCCACAAAGACAGCAGTGTCACTTGGATTTATTGGATGTGTGTGTCTGTGTGTGCTAGCAGACAAAATAAGATACACCTCAGAGACAATACCAGCACTTGGACTTATTGTTAGTGWGTGAGTGTGCTGGCAGCAAAGTAGCCCTGTTAAACCTCAAAGGGAAGCATAATATTTGTGGTTAGTGTGTGTATGTGTGTGTGCTGTGGGAAGCCACCAGTGCTGAAATTTACCTTTACAGTCACCTCCTCTGAAGTCAGTCAGTGGTTGCCTTGGGTCCCAACATGCACGTGTCATGTGAAGGCTTCAGACATCAACTGAGCCACCTTTGTCCGTCAGTTATTGCACATCTGTCTTTGAAGTGATGTGGACATTCTTTTTGTATGGACAAAATGTGAAGAGACGAATCATATTTTGTAAAACRTTAAAGTGGACATATCACGCAAAATCCAATTTCTTTAGACGCTAAATGCATTTTGTTTTGTACTTGGAGTCTCTAGGAGTGCAGAAAAGTTTAATTTAATTGGTGTTGTGCAAATATCTTTATATTCTTTTTGGGTCATATTTTTCAATTCGTTCTGCTAACTACTAAAACAGGACTTACCAACTTTGCGAATCYGTGGCTCTGCAAGTTTGTCATCTTCATTCTCCTCTCRCTTTGAGTCAGACTCTGGCTCAAACATGTTGGGCTGGATGGACAAGTCTTCTGTTGCTGACATCTTTTAACTAATTTGTAAATAAAAAAGTTTCTTTGCTGCTACCTAGTTGTATCTGTGCTATCAAACTACAAAAATGGCCAAATGGAGTGGACACTAGCTACATTTACATGGACATAAGTAATCGGATTAAACGGCCATTCGGAATAAAAATGTGCCATGTAAACAGCCCGTTCGGATTATTCTGATCCAATTGAGCTAGTTCCGAATCAATTTTTAATCCAAATGAGAGGGGTGGGTTATGCCGATTGATAATCGGAATGATGTGCGTGTAAACACTTTATCGGACCATCTTAATCTGATTGTGGAAAACTGACGTGAGTGCGCAGGTCTTCTGACTTTCRTTCACCCGGTTCTGCTCTTTAGAGGAGGCGGGGCAGCAGTGCTCTAGCTGTGCTGCGCCGCGCAGAACTTTGCCTCCTCGCTTTCTTAACAGATAAAAAATGAGACAAACAGCAGATGTTGCTTCGCAAAAAAAATGAAGCACGTATTGTTTCATCTGCAGCTCAACCGAGGAGTAACAATGGGCCTCATGCAAGAACATGTTCGTATTCTTATCCTAAATTTCTCTTACTTWTGTTCGTRCAAAGGGTTCGTACGAACATGTCACGTCAGATTCAACAAGCTCTTCTATCTTCAGGAAAAGTGCGTAAATGAGCTGCGTAAATTCCACCTGTTCTATCCAGCTGCTCGTGCACGCGAGAGGAGATTAGGATAATTACCACCCCAAAAACACCATATAAGGCTGTGTTTCCTACCTCAGCTACAAGTGTTCATTCATGAAAAATGACAGCGAAAACTAAACAAATAAAAACTTAACGAGTTCAGAGATTGAAGTCCDTCTGTCAGAGATCCAGAAAAGAAAATCTGTCATTTTTAGCAGGTCAGCTGTGGAATAAAAAAAGAGCTGCTAAATGTATAAACAACTGTTTTAAATCATTTTCATTTATTCAGAAGCCGCAGCGCTGCGCACCGTGCGCCCACCCCCCCCGCGCGCTGCGGTGGTCTCAGATGCGGTTCTGAAATAAGTATTTTAAAATGTTTTCAAAATAAGTCTGGCACTTTGGAGAAAACCGAGGACCCGCTGGAGGGATTGTATATCTCCTCTGGTCTGGGAACGTCTCGGAGTCCCCCAGGACGAGCTGGAAGGTGACTCTGGGGAGAGCGGGGTCTCTCTGCTGCTGCCCCCTCCCCCCCGCTGCACCCGATAGCGGGTAAGCCGGCCGGACGGACAATTTATATTGTCAGTCTAAATTATTACATTTAAAATTATAACTCTAATTCAAGCAGAATAACTTATTGTCAACATAATTATGGAGTGTAATTTATTTTCAACTCAAAATATCTTCAAACTAACTAAATATAAAGTTATTAGGGAGGAAAACCCGTCTGGATAACAGCAGACTGASTKCWCGTAAAACATACGACAGGTCTGGACCACTCATAAATTTTKTTCGTATCTGAAAAAAATCTTAGAATACGAAAACATTGGTGAATGCCACAAATTCTCCTAAATCACTCGTATGCACAACTTAAGAACAAATCTGTGCGTACGAACAGTTCTTGCATGAGGCCCAGTGTCTCTACTGTTATTAAAAGCTGACACGGGTCCGTCCTGAGCGCACAAAAGAGCTTTGTTTATGTTTGTAACATGGAAGTAGAGCTGAAAGTTTACAACGCTGCGCATGTCCTGACTTTTATTCTGAATAAAACTCCGGTGCATGTAAACGCTTGTCATGATCGCATTGTTTCCATGTAAACAGTACATTCGGATTATTTAATCTGAATACATTTCAATTCGATCAAAAAATTTTGTGCATGTAAACATAGCTAATGATCTTTGGGAGTGAGATGATGTGGGGTGTAAAGGTATCCTGATGCATCTCAGGGATCCAGGTATAATTTTTCTTTTAATTTTCTGAAGAAGTCTCTTGGAGGAGAGAGGAAATGTTTCATTAAAAAAAAATGTAACCAGAGGACCTCCCATGCTGCCTTCCACCAATGGGCTCACATGCACCCCTGATATTGATGGTGACTCGAACAAATAACATGTCATCACATGGCACTAACTGCAGTAACTGCAAAATTGTAAATATTAATTGACAGTTTTTCTAAGGATTACCGGTAATTGCACTCAAAGTTTTGCCCAACCTCATCTGGCGCACCTCAGAAAAGGGGTCAAAGAGAGGCATGTGGAGTTGCAAAAACCAGGAATTTATACCAAAGCATTGCAGTTCCACTTTAAATAGACCAGAACTGAATGATTTAAATGAGAAAAGGAAGGATTTACAAACATACTGTATGTCTTTAAGGCAACTGACAAGTCTTGAAATTGAAATCTCTCATATTATCTCCATATGATAAATTATAATGCACATCATTGACTCCATTCACTATAATGGCTAACAAATACTTGGCTTGCACGGAGAAAAGAGAAGACTCAACTTAATCATGGCATAATAATGCGGACATACAGACATGTTGTGAGATTGGTGAATTCTGAGCATGAGTATKAAAGTGAATAGCTTCAACATGCAGAAATGCACAATTTAACAGCCAGATTTTCAAAAAACAAGCTTGAAAATTGCACAACATTTAATATGAACCATAAATTTTCAGTTCAAAATTTCACACACAGCCATCCAAGAGTTTTGACTGGACTGGATGATCTGCCAAAACTCTGTGTCGGCTCTTCCCCCTTAAACGGGAAGCAGCAAATCAGGACCGGTTCCCAGGAGGATAAGATAATACACTAATCTTTAAAAAACTACCTTTCAAGTCCCATCATACACACACACCAACTCCTCCACAGCCTGCTGTTGTGACGGCAGCTCAGAAGCACCTGTTTGGAAGCGCTCCAGCTCCACCAGGCTCATTTCCAATCACCTCCAAACTGTAGCCTTTTCCAAAAGAATTTTTACGACCTTGTATTTAGTTCATTGCTGAGCCAACTAGGCGTTTGGCTCTACACTCATCCCAGGTGGGGCTTTAAGGCTTCACACCTGGTGATTCAATACTTGAGTGAAGACACCACACCTGGCGTGCAGTGCATAGCTATATAATACTGAACTCACCTCAGTTTTATGACTGCTTTATTCAAATGAATGGAACCAGTTTGTACATGGTTAGTCACCACGAACAAGTGAATTTGGGATTTTAAATTTGTATTATTAAAAATAGAAAACCCAAAATTTCCATAAGATCCTTTTACTTGGTGCTTGTTGAAGCACCTTGAAATGCTCCTGTTGATAGTCCTCTAAACTTGGCACACCTTTTCCTTAGATTTAAACTTTCTTGGCAAAAACATTCGAGCTAACACCGGTTCAAATGGGAGTGCCACTAAAAATCTACTTTTATAGGTCTCACTGTATTTAAAATTCTCACACTGTAGATTTAGTTTCTTTTCCCCATACATAAAATACTTACTTGACCATTGGTGATCATTGATCATTGCTGGTTTGTTAGGTAGATGTTAAAATTCTTACTTTCTCAGTTTGGCTGAGCAAACTTTTTCTTGAAAGATTTTTTATGCGTTTTTTTCACTAATAATCCAAACATTTTCAAACTGTGAAGTCTTAGATTCTCCTTATCTTGCACAATCCCTCCAGGCCTCTAAATGCAGCCGTTAGGCACATTCCCCAAGATGCACTTTCACAGTCAAGCTCTTCCTAACACTTAGATCAAACCCAGGAGGGAACGCCTCAGCCAGCAGGAGTTCCTGTGTTGCAACTGTTAAGTATGCAGAAGCTTTTTTCTCACAGGACAAAAACAGGAGGAAGAGGAGGCGGAATAGACTCCAAGGAGAATCGTGATTTGACACTACTGAAGTTCATGTGAAAGGAAATCCATAAAAAAAGATTGGCTGAAGTGCAAGTAGGATTATGCTTTTGCTTAAACATCAGTGGTGAAGAATCCAACCAAATGAGAATCTTAAGAAGGGCATAAAAATGCTTTTAAAATGTATTTCTCCCTGCCTATCCCATAGCCCAAACCCCAGAAAGGTGCCCCAGTTTTACTAATCTGGATGCGTTAAGATAAAATTAAGGAGACCAACAGATCAAGACTTTATCCACAGTAATAAGAACACTGTTGTGGTTACATTAAAGTAGAGGCTGAGTTGAATGGCAAAGCTCTCAGTTTACTGGTCCAATCTTCACCTGTGGACATGATGAGATCAAAGATACAAGTGTAAGGTGGTTGGACTTAGCCTTACGGGTCACAACTCACCATAACCCTAACAAACCCTGAAGAGCCATTGCCCCTCTGCATTGGAAGGAGTCAGCTAAGGTTGCTCAGCGATCTGATAAGGATGCCTCCTTCTGGAGGTATTTTAAGTATGTCCCACTGGGAGGAGACCTTAAGGCAGACCCAGAACTTGCTGAAGTGTAATAAGACCTCTGTAGCCTGGGAACATTTTTGGATTCCCCAGGAGGAGGTGGAGATTGCTGCTGGGGTAAGGGAGGTCTGGGTTTCCCTCTGTTGTCTTTGTGACCTGAGCACAAAAAATGGACAGTGATGGATGGATCAATCAACAGATCTTTGCAGCTTTTTTGTCATCTGTTTTCCTAATAGAGTTGGGCAAAATTGTATCGTTTGCCATCAATCGTCAGTAAAACTGTTAACAATTACTTTTGCCACTTTGCGATTACTGCAATTAGAGCCATATCTTTATATGTTTCCTCTACATTAACAATAGCTGTTTGATATGTTTGAAATAAATGAAGGGAGTTGGTAAATATTTGGAGGATGAATAGCACATGGCACTTTTTTTTCTATGGCACAATTTGCACAATCAAAAACTTGGTCAGTCATTTACTTTCAAACGTTCTTGGACTAGATTTTAGGTTCCATTAACCATCATCTTTAATCCAGTATTCAAAGTCGTAGTCCTAGGTCACATTTCTTCTTTTTTTATGATTTTTGGACTGCTGGACGAATGCCAGGCACTACATAAAGCAGGATTCTTTGTTGTTCAATTCAGAACTATTAGTGAATTAAAAATGTAAAACCTACAAAAGAATGATTAATGGTAATTTAACAGCTACAGGCTGACAGTGGCCTCAAAACAATGAGGTTTAAACTCTGAAGTGTGATGTTTTATATCTGGTTTAACTTCCTGCCTGACAAAGACTTGGAAAGATGAGGGATCTCAGWGCAGATCTGCTCTCCTCAGGAAGAAAATCTTATCAGGCGGATATCAAGTGAGGATGTTCTGTGGAGTCATTTGAAAGCATCAAACCCCAGGAAGCGACTTMGGTCCTCCTCCTGAGTTGCCGTGGTGATAGGCTCTACTAATCCACTGACACACTTACAAGATTGCTATCTAGCTCTGGATTCAATTAGAAAGGTCTGGCTGGGAGAAGATAAACAGCCTTTGTTAAGACTTTGATATCCTAATGAGAGGGGATCGAAGGCATATGTTTGATTTTGCTCAAGAGTAAAAACAAGAGATAGAAAGTACTTACCAGTGACGTTGAAGGAAGAGATTTGTCTCAGAGCATTAGTGGTAATGTAACATGATGTAGCAGTTAATGATGTGTAGCAAACACACTCACGCCAGCTTCTGTTTGGTTCAATAAGTACGAAAGAAAAAAAAAGCAAATTATGAGGATTGTCAAAACAATTAATTTGATATAGTTGCTTTTGAAAATATTTTATTTTAGCACATAATTCTTTCTGATAATTATATAGACCTACCATTCATTTTATAACACATTAACTGGGTTTACCAATTGGCAAATTGACATGTTTGCTGACTCTGTCACTCAGATGCATAAATTAGCTTCTTTTGCTCTGATATTATAACGTACTAGCAGGTAGTTTTGGTCTTTGAGGCACATGATAAGAATGTTCTCGCTGTATAGAGGGCTTAAAATCTGACATTTTCTTGTAGCATCTTTTTGACTTGTGATTTGAAATGTTCACAGACCATTTAACATATTAATGCTTAAAATACATTTCTGTGAGACATAAAATGTCCWAACCCATGGGAAGTTTGGATTGGGACTTCACTATGAGTCCCGGAAATTCAAAGTGGGGGTCTTGAAAGGGATTTTAGAATTAATTACATTTAAAATGACTATCTTTGCTTTGCCCTTGTTTATTTAATCTAATACCAGAGTTTATTATACAAAATTAGATGGGGACACAGGTCTCTGCTACTGTTATTTTGGGGTTCAAAAATTGAAAGGTTTTGAAACCACTTAGACAACTTTACAAGTAGTGTTTTTGTTTGTAGACTATTTAGTTACAAAGATTTGTCAAAAAAATTGTACAGAAAAAATATTCTCACACACTTAATGATACTAGGCTGCCACATGTTCTAAAGGTTCTGGTCGTCTAGGACCGACAACACCATTATTCTGTTTGACAATCWTTTCAGAACCCTGTGACATTTGAGTCTGCCATCCAGACACAGGTATTGGATGCTTTTCAAACTACGTATATGTCATTTTGCACAGGTAGTGCAGAATGACATATAGTTTGAAAAGCATCCGATACCTGTGTCTGGATGCTTTTCAAACTATGTCATTCTGCACAGGTTCACTACAGGTTCACTGTCCCATTGCTGCCAGAACAGAAACGGATACATTTAGAGTCATGTCATAACCAGAACTAATGACAAAGCATATTGTGTCATGTTCGGCAATGGACCTTGGTTCTGGATAAACATGGATGGATATGATTTGTGTGAATAAATGGTGATGCAATTGGTGGAGGACTAATCATGTCAATGGAGAGACAGATGGACATTAGTACAGGCTTCATGATGTGTGTGAATTATTGTTTCAGGTGACTTCTGGTACAACACTCTCAGTGATATCCCCACTGAAACAATATCCTGGTACAAACTATCAAGCCTTTCCCTGATTCTACGTTTATATGTATGATGAATACAGCAAGTAAACTGTTTTTGTTTTCTTGTTCAAGTTGTTTCATCTTACTTTAGGTGTGTATGGCTATATAAAAAATGTCATCTAATCTCTATGGAAATCAGCTGCCAGTTTTGTATAGATGAAGGTTTCTGACCATCATTCTGATAAAGTCGAGRTCTTGGTCAGAGATTTGACTGAAAATCTGTCAAAAAGCTCTCTTAAACACTCCAAGCATGCAGCCTTCAGGTGGTGACCTTTGCAAGGCACCATTTGTCAAACAAACTAGTAGTAATGCATTTCTGGGAATGGAATGGTGCCTCACATCRCTGCAGAGGAATGTGGCAACCAGCACGTTGGAAGGTTGTGCAACAGCAAAGTACATCAGAAGCCGACATGGCCAATTACTTCTGTGAAGCTCGAAAGACAGGTGAAACGGGAAGGCTGGTCATTACAATGGAGGCCTGGAGGTCTTGAATGGCTGCAGTCAGACAATGTTCCAGTTTGTTAATCGTAAGAGCAAACATTAAAATAATAAAAAAGAAAAAAGTGGAATTAGAAATAGTGAGTTTTGTCTAACGATTATTAGAACCACATCACCCCCATTTTAGATGATTGGTAACCTGTTCATTTTTAGATTGACTTTAAAATTATTTTAGTCACTTTTAAAGTTTTAAATAACTCTGCACCCAATTATTTACGGAACTTTTTGACTTTTATAACCCAAACAGATCAGTAAGATCCTCCAACCAGATGCTCCTAGGTGTGTTGGAACAGGGAAACAAGTAAAACGTAGGATCGTGGCCCTTGAGGACCTGGATTGCCCACCATAGATTTATGGCAGGGGAAAAAGGTCTTTTTCTTATTTTTCAGAGACAAGTTTGTAGGTAAGAAGGTAAAGGGTGTCTTTTTAAATAAAATTCATCAATATCTGTGTAAAAACTTATGATATTCAATTGTTCACACTGGACAAACAAAACACCACTAAGTGAAGAAGTCCAACATGTAGATGTTTTTTGGCAAGATCTTAGTAATGTCTTCWATCACATTTCAACTCATTATATGAGATAAAACATAATGGATTCATAGTTGGTTTGAGCATGCACAAAACTTCAGTAACGAGGTCGGGATGGTTTATCATCGTGATGGTGGGTCAAGCAACGTGCTGGCCCCAAGACTAGGCTAAGGCTTACAAAAGACCATGGACACAACCTAGCACCAACACCATTCCTGTGATAAAAGTACTGATCTAGTATTACATAATCTTCTAGGACTTAGCTGTCTGCAGTCCAAGAGAGTTGTGCCAGGATGTGCATGTGGAATCTGGTGATGGTGCAGAAGAGTGTAGCTTTGGGAGAAAACTTTTAATCTCATCTAAATATAAATCTTTTTTTTTAGAAATCAGTCATTTTAATAATTTGTTCATATTTGAGGAGGTTCCCAGCCAGCAAATGACCGTCTATCGGTCAGTGCAAATTCTCAGGCTGCTTGTTTTTCCATATTTGTTGTAGAGTAATATATTCCACATAGCAGACAGGTGTGGGCCAGATCTGGTTTCAAGCTGGCACTGCTGGCATGGCAAGTGGTGGCTTTATGTGGCACTGATCCGTGCACAGAGCACCTTTGGCAAACTGTATCTGGGCCAGCAGAGGGCCGTCATTCTATATATCTGGGCCGACCGTTACTGCTCATGTACGGATGTGTGGGTCAGAGCAATTTTGCTTTGTGGGATGTTACTGTACCATAGAATTACTGGATTATTCATCAGAACAAATGCAAATGTGAAAATTTAGGYAGTTCAATACAATATTCAGATTATCTGAGTTTGCTATATCAAACTCGGATACTACTTGTGCAGCAGAAATCAAGTAAACAAAATTAGAAGGTTGTACTCTAAGGAACAAAAGTGAATGAAACTGATATTATTAACAATGTGTGTAAAACCCATAAATGCCAAGGTAATTCTCTTCGTGAATAGAAGCCAGAACATGAAGCACCCAAGGTTAAAACCAATCCTGCCACGTGTCATTTCCTGTGTGGATCCAATCCCACTTCAATCTAAGCATCTGACCACACTGGAAATCACAATTAGAGGTCCACCTTCTTCATTGTGTACTTGCACAGGCACAAGATGAGACACGATCCTTTTCTCTACCTAGAACTGATCTAGGAGCCTTAGATTAAAAAAAAGTTTCTTTAGCACACCCCCCACCTCCCTGCCGCGTTCCCTCTCTGGAAAATCCTTTGTGTATCATAGTAAGATGAGGTTTGTGGTGATGAGGGCTATTCCCCTATGGCTGCAAAAATATCACTTTCTCCCCATGGGGGGAGAGGAATTAATGGCACACACACACCACAAAAAAACCAAGTGGCCAGGGGTCTAAGGTTTCATGGGCCTGTACATTCAAAACCCTCCATTTAAGAGGATCATATCGTTTACAAATCTTTCCCTGGGATAGCAGTTTTTATTGGTGAAAATGACTCACTGTTTTCATGATTATTTAGCCTCATTGCGAGGAAAGTTGTCTCTGCAGCAAAACAGCCTCAAAGCTTTGTGGAACAATCTGGGCATTAGTGATAATTAGGGGTTTGCCCACTTTCTTAGAAAAACAAGGAGGGGGAAATCTGTTTCAGATTCCCCCCTCCTTTATAAAGCTACCAGATAGTTAACTTTTTGTCTTGATGATTTTTTTTTTAAATCACAGCAAAGAAAATTTCAGACTGGGCTCTTTACTGTATGATTAATGCCATGGAAAGAGGTTTGACAGAAATGAAMAAACAGTCAACAAAATGATAATTTCTGTATAGAAAATGGTATTATACCAAATACAGATGTAATACTTTGGAAAAGAAACTACACAATTACTGTTTTTTAAGACAATTTGTTCCCTTTGATAGTGAATTCCATGAGGTCACTCGCTGCAGATTGGAAGTGACTGCACACACCATGGCTGTTTGAATTAGGTGCAACAGAACTGGATGCAGGCATCTACTCTCTCTCTCTCTCTCTCTCTCTCATGCTTACAGTCTGTTTCCAACAATACCTCTAAGTCATATGTATGCAGTGAGATTACTTTGCCTTTATTAAAATAATAATAATGCATTTATTAGTGCCTTTCAAGACACTCAAGGACCCTTTAAAAAATCAAACAACACAAAATGGCAATAAAAACACACTACAACTAAAAACTAAAAGCCTAAGGAATTAATGTAAGATATTCTAACTTGAACAGATGAGTGATGAGCAGGAGCTCAGACAGATAAGGAGGGGCAAAGTTGTGTATGGCCTTAAATGTGGACAGCAAGATCTCAAATTAAACTCATTGAACTTACTGCAATAATAAATTCAAGAAATGACCAGACTATGGAGAGGGATGAACAGTTGATGTTACAAAGGTGGAAGTATGCAAGCCAGGTGACATTAATGATGTGAGAGTGATAAGAGTTGTCAAGAAAGACACCCAGACTCTTGACTTGAGGGGAGCGAGGAACCAAGGAGCTGTCAATGGTGAGGGAAAAACTGTTGACCGTGGACATGGTGGATTTAGTACCATTGAGTAGAAAGTCTGTTTTATTGCCATTTAATTTAAGGAAGTTTGATGAGAACCAGGATTCTATTTCAGTTAAGCAGGAAGTGAGGTAGGAAGATGGAAGTGAAGAATTAGGTGCAGTGGATAAGAAGAGCTGGATGTGGTCAACAAGAAATGGGAGTGGATTGTAAATCTACAGTAGATATTGCTAATGGGGAGAAGGTAAATAATGAAAAGAAGGGACCCAGGGAAAGAGTCCTGGGGCACACTTTGAGCAATTTAGGAAAGTCCAGGTGATGATGTCATGATTTTGGAAGCTTTTGATTGCTTAGTTGACAACATTTGAATCAATTGAAGGCACACCTGTACAGAAGACCCTCGAAATTTCCGGGGGTTAGTGTTCTCAAAGCAAACGTGAATTGTAAATAAAACTGCAAATTTTGAACGAAAGCATCAGAACTGCTTACTGCCTAGTTAAATATTATAATAACAATATATTGTTAAATAAACAAGTCATGTTTCTTTGTCTCGCTTTGGTCTGAGTAAAAGGAAAAAGTCAGTGGTCAGACAAAAAGACAGGGGAACAGACAAGAAATTTACTTTGTGGTCCTGGTGCTACACGAACACTTTAAATTAAAAAGTTCACATAATAAAAACATGTATGTCCAYTCCACACATGGATCTGTTTGAGTGTGGTAGTTGCATGCTCTGTGTTAGCGTCTTGAGGAATTTACCTGGACATTTTGTTTTACCTGACAGCTCTCAGTCCACGRGGAGCTGGAAGTCCTATACTGTATCTACAGTGCAGAGTCCAATAATGGTTCACATGAAGCACAAAACAGACATTCATTTTTGCACACATCTTTCACAGCTTATGAGACACATGGTGCAGAGCTCCTGGGAAACTCCTCCCGTTGCAGTACACGTCACAGCGTTGAGTTTCTTCCTGCTTAGAATCTCCACTCCAATACCTACCATTTGGCCACAAAGTTGTCACCATAGTGCACCAAACTTTTCAGCAGAAGGATTTTTCCATGCACAGTGTCTGTGATCTCTTTATGAACTTTTGGACATTTGACTAATGGTATGTGTCTGAAGGAGTCATATAGACAAAACTTTCTGACTGCCTCAAACACCTGCTTCTCMAAACTATTCAAGTGGTTTGGACACACAACAGACAAAACTGGAAACAAAATGGTTGAAGCAAATTGCTGCAACTGTTATCTGAGCATTTTTCTTCTTAAAAACCATGCCAAAAAACTTCTGATGTATCCCACAGTTGGCGCACCCTTGTAAGAAGGGGCGGGCAAATCTGTTCTGTGAACAAAATTACGCAAATTTCATCATGCAACTGTGATGATGAGAGTTGATTTTGCAACTTTGGATTGAGTGTGTAGGAGCCTTTACAGCTCCTTGGGTGAGAAATAAATATACAGTATAATGCCATGAAAAAAGTTACAAAATTATAAAAACTGTTACATTTCCAATGAATTTGCAAAAGTTTCTTAGTTATTTTGTTTCTACGAATAAAAAAAAAAAACTGCTTCTTTATGCAACATCATGGGAACGATCAGGAGAAATCAGCCAAGATATCTGGATGCTTGGTACAAATTCCAGATGTTTGAAGCTGATTTGTTCATCTGTTCAAACCGTTATTTTTAGGTATTTTTCAAAGAAAAAAAAGGCTAAAACTAATAATTCCATTAAATTCTAATGACACATTCCAGTAAAATATTCTTAATGTCTGTAGGCTATTGTAGAATGTGATCAGAACTGATTTTCTTCTGTTTGTTGCAGAGAAGCAAAACGGCTTTTATTCAACAGTAAAATATAATCTCTAAATTCTCCTCAGCCTCCATCAGAGCCCAGCCCATTTAAACTGTACCGATTCATCACTGGACCATAAGAAAACTCTTGTACTGGACGACCTSATTACAATGACTGTTAGCTGCTGTAAAGACTTCTCTCAGCTCTTACGTTTCATCTTTAAAACAAACWGAGCGGATCAGAGAGGTTTGTGGGAAAGACGCTTTTTATTTCAAGAAATCTGAACAGCTTGCTGATTTACAGGGCCAAGGGTTGGACTTCGCTTGGATCCTCAACTTCCATACTGAAAAGCACTTTAGATTATAGCCTCGAAAAAAATGGCATTGCTTTTTGCGTGTGTATTTATATGTCAGTGCTACGACGCAGTTGGAAAGAGTTCAGGGTAGAGCTGAAATCTATCCATGAATGAAATAAATTTATTTCTTCCCAGGAGTGCTGCTTTGCTTTTCCCCAGGGGTCTGGCCACTTCTTGGGCCACATTATATTAGAGAGAAGTACTTCAGAAACACTGTTACTTTCTATTGAAGGCTATCTTTTGTTTTTATAAATAATYTGCAAAGTTAAAAGTAAAAACAGGTGAAGAAAGTGAGGGAAATAAATTCATGGCTGCAGAGAAAAAAAAGGGACAGAGAAAATCAAATTTTATGGGACAAATCCTAGCTTTGCTTGTTCATTATATCATCCAGACAAAGCACCTGAYTCTCTCATCAACTTCATCTGTCTCATACTGAGGCTAGACTTCTCTTCCTCCCTCCTTTTTAGATTCGAAAGTATTTGCATGGCTTTGGGATCGACACAGATGTGAGTGACTGGAAMGAAAAGGAGGAGGGGAGCAGTAAAAGCGGGGGAATAAAAAGAATATTTAACAGTAGCAACGAGTTAGTGAGTGATTATGAACTGCAGGGTATAAATGGAAGAGTGGAGGCTGAACAGATAGAGGTGAACAATGAGGTAGAAAAGAGGAATATAAGCAAGGAAATGAAGATAATTGATGTAATGGAAGGGTATGTTACACGGATGAGATTAACTTTACATAAATCGTTTGCGACTTTGATGTTTTTTTTCACACAAGTTCACCTAAACAACTGTGGTATACTACCAAGCAGCAACAAGCTAACATTAGCTACCATTTGCTTTCCACCCTCTCGTCATTGTTTGACTTTGTCTGCTGGTGCGAGCTAAACCACCTGCAGCTCAATGTGACTAACACCAGAACTGGTGGCCCCTGTGTCCATCAGGTAAATCAGAGTGGACACAGTAGAAGATTACAAATATTTGAGGGTACATGTTGATGATAAACTGGATTGGGTTAAAAACACGGATGTCATGTACAGGGTCAGAGCCAAAGTGATCTCTATGTTCTGAGGAAGTCGTTCCTACCAGAGGTCTTCAAACTCTAGAACTCATCCCTAAATAGGTGAAAACTTATCTTCACTTTAATATATCTGTGCATTTTATTTTTTATTTTATCTATGATACTTTACTCAGACACTATACCTAACATCATCTTAACATCATCTTAGCGTCACGGGACTCAATAACTATATATATATATATATATAT
>NW_013952584.1:374470-375849 GCF_001266775.1 Austrofundulus limnaeus | reverse complement strand
TATTTTGGTCAGTGATTATCAGCCAACCTCTTTAATCTTAGAGACAATGATGTTCAATAGTTTCTGTGTAGTTTATTTTATCTGACAAAAAATATGACTTCCAGGTTTCTATAACTTAACACTTTTTTTAAATAATGTTTTGTTGAAGCTCCAATACCAAAACACCAACGGACATTTTTTTTATATCACACACACACCAGCTGCATATTTATTACTTTAAGGAATAATGAGCTGGAAACATTGATTTTCCTGCTGCTAACGCGTCTTTAAATGGAACCATTTATCTAGTAAACTGCAGCCCACTTTAAAAGACAGACTATGACTTGAGAAGAGGGCCTGCTTGGCTGCTCCGGTGTTCTCCTTCTTTCAGTGAGTTGCAGATGAGGTTGGTGAATAAYACCTGCTTGGTATTCAGCACAGATAGCAGAGTAGGTCTGGACGTTATCACCATCCCCACTCTGCTCGGGTGATCAGAGCTCAGATAAGAGATTCATCACTTCCTTTCCTACTTGCTGCCCTCCAACCTCATCCCCAGGAGCATTTTATCCACACTCCTTGTGTGGGCTAATGTGAAATTTCGATTGTGTGTGTTTTTTTTCCCCATCAGACTTCACTTTTCTTGTGCCCTCATGCTAAAACAGAAAAGATAAAGTGGTTTTCTYATTACTGCAACGCTGCTTTGGAATGTTTCCACTTGTAAAGTTTGTTGGGAAAAAAGTCCGAGTTAAACTACAAATCAGCTATCAGACGTTCAGTTCTAACATTGTTTAAAAACTTGGTTTAGCATTTTTGACATTACCTTTTTGAAGGTAACTGTCTATTAGCAAAATATCTCATGAAACACTGAACAGGTTTTAATAAAATTTTCAGGAACTATTTATTGGATGGATCTTTACAAGTGTTTAAATTCTGGAGCCAATCCAATTCAAGATGGCTGCAACAGCTAACTGCTCATAGAAAACACAAAAATGGCTATAAATCATTTAATTTTACAGATATTGTGCTAAACTTTGGTGTGGTTGTAGCTGAGAGTCATTGACATCACATATTCCATGTGTTTTTCATTGTGCAAAGTCTTTTCTCAAACAGCTGGTGTCAACCCTGTTTGCCTGTTAGCAAAAYATCTCATGAACCACTGAATATACTTTAATGAAACTTTTAGTGAGTGTTATGGCAATATTTATTTAACAAAGACAGAAATACGTGGTCCAAGAATGAAGGCACTCCGTGGGATGATAAGCTGAGTTTTATTGCAACAACAGGAAACAGAGAACAACCTGGCCTGTCTCTGTGCATCTGCTTCTGTCTGTCACTCCACTCCACACTGTGTCCACTGTCCACTGTTGAACACTGTGTATCGAGAGGCCTCATATATATAT
>NW_013952584.1:371261-372531 GCF_001266775.1 Austrofundulus limnaeus | reverse complement strand
CATGAAAACCTAGGTCACTAAAGGATGTCATGAATTTCTTGCTTAAACATAAAAGTATTAGTTCCATTACATCTCTCCCATCTGATCATTAAATCACCAATTAAAGGATCAATAAAAAACTCTTTAATGTATTTTTTTTAAAAACATGTTAGCATAAACCTAAGTATATATACTTTCTGAAATCCCAACCACAGTAACTCAATTTTTATTCCTCCCACAGTAATTACTAACCCCAAAACATAGTTATCACACAAAAGTCTTTGGATCATCTTGAACACAAACAGGATTGTCTGTTTTGTTGTATGGAAGGGTCAGAGGTGGTGGTGGGGCTCTGCGACTTTTTTTAGAGGCTGGTTTTGTTCCTGGGGCTGGAAGATGAGAGTTAGCTGGATTTGGGTATGGTGTTTGTTTGATATTAATCTCGCCAGGTTCTTTCATGTTGTTAGTAAAATCCAGGAGGGGGCATTCCGCTTGCTGTCCTGTTGGGGTCTCAGAGTCCAAGAGATCCTCTGTTTGTGATGCTGGTTCTGCAGCTTGAAATAACTCCCCTCTCTCTGGTTCTGATTCTGAAGCAGTCTCCTTATCAGTAACTGGCACGCTGTGTTCCATCGATATCTCAGTTTTCTCCAGCTGTCCTTCAGACTTCAGCTGTTGTGGTTTGTCCTGTTGTTTGTTTCCAGCCAGAACTTTGTTCAGGAAATACTTCATGTTTGAAGCCAGAATTCGTGCTCCAGTTTGATTCAGAAGTCATTCCATCAAACCTGAAGAGATATTTTCTTTCCCAGAAGAGATCAAAGTTATCCACAAAACTCACAGAATGGTCAACACAGGATTTTTCAAAAAACAAACAAACATTGAGCCAACAGTCTGCTGAACTTCTTAGCCCCTCCTCTGGCTGTAGGAACGGGCCCACTGAGGAACACATCCATGTTGAGATTTTTAACTGCATTCAGCAGCAGAATAAAATCCTTCTTCAGGATTTCTGACTGTCAGTTCATAACTTCATCACTTCCTGTATGAATGATGAGGGTCTTCAAAGTTGGATACTCTGCTGTTATTTGCAGAATCTTCTCTGTGAGGTCAGACACTTTATCAGCAAAACTCAGAACTTTGACTTTTTTCTTGTTCCAGAATCCTCTAATTTCATTCACCATTTTATCTGTGATAATCATCATTTCCTGATTCTTAAAAGTCTCTCTTCGGACTTGCTTTGGTTTTGAGCTGGATTTGGATCTGGTCTCAGGTCCCTCACTGAGATCAGATAGGGAAC
>NW_013952584.1:365310-370525 GCF_001266775.1 Austrofundulus limnaeus | reverse complement strand
ACAAAGATAAACACAAGTGATATCTAAGAATGATTATTGTTGTTAGCAGATCTTGTTCCGACTTTAATCATTCTATCTGCAGATGAACAGCATGCCATGAAAACCTAGGTCACTAAAGGATGTCATGAATTACTTGCTTAAACATTAAAGTATTAGCTCCATTACATGAGTAATCATTAGATGCTTATTTACAGCTGAATAACTTTTGGAGTCAACCCAATGTAAGTTGTCTGCCACAGCTGTCTGGCTTAAGAAAACACAGAAATGTATCTAACTCAGTCAGTTTTGAAGATTTGGAGCTAAATTTTGAAGTGGTCGTAGGTGAGAGTTCGAGTACTTAATCTTGAGTGTGACATCTCGATATATCAAGTGAGATTGTTTCCAAGGTTAAGCAAAAGCAACTCTGTCATTTCGCAAGATCACAAAATTCTCRATTACTCGCGATCTCAGTCTAAAACGGAATGAAAGGTAGAATGCATTTCTTTAATGATGATCAAAAAAACTTGGCTTTGCAAACAACTTATTAAAAGCTGATTTCRCATGGCTTCAAAACTCAGATAGTCTTAATTTTTGCCTTTTCTTCTCTTTTTTGAGGATTTACAGTAAAATACATATTGATGTTTATAATCATACAGAAGATTTGACAGAGGCTTGAAAGTGTACAAGAAGCCTCTATATTGTGAATTTGCACACTTGAGTTGCTGTAAATCAGCTGTGTGTTACTGTCCTAAAAGAAGTGAAAAATGACTCAAAGTAGCTGAAGTTTATCTGCCATTTTTAATTTTCCGAAATTTGCTCTCCGTTAGGGACAAGAAATTTGTGTCAAACTTGGCAGATAGTGAGAGTGTGCAGCTTTAGTGCACTCTTGGAGCATGAAACATGATTTTTTTAATGGTGTTGGGTTGGAACTCTGTACCTCTTGAGGATTTCTTTAACTAACTAAAGGAAAACGAATCAATCATTGGAGAATCTAGGAGCTGTGTCCAACTGTGTGAACACTCAGAGGAACGTATGCTTGTAGTTTCTTTTTGCATTGCATTGTCTGATTTCAAAACCTGGATTTTTTTTAAATTGAGGAGCAAATGCATACATTTCAGCTTCTATTTGACTTCACTTAAGTAGTTTTAGTTCTCAGAAAGAAAGAGGTTGAGGTCAGTGAACAGGAGGCACGTGGTCAGGGTCCATTACGGTCCATTCCTCTCTTTGATCACCAAACTGTGATTGTGAAACACTCTCAGCCAAAACTTCTCATGTGAGAATTCTTGTCAGAACACACAGCCAGGCAAAGTCTTGATCAAACACTTACAATACAGTGTATTTTGATCCTCAGTGCACATGTTGGATGTTTATTTAGGTGTTTATTTTTAGGAAGGAGTTTTAGGAAACTGAAGTGTTTCGTCTGACAAGAATTTTAAWGCCGTTCAAGTGAGAGGTTTGCCTTTGTTTTATAGTGTTAATAAAATACAGAGGTCACAAAGTTTTAAGCAGTAAAATAATTAACACTATGGGATAAAAATTTCTAGGTGTACAAAATTTTCTAGGGTGCCAAAGGAGTTATTGCCCAAAACGTCAACATCCACCTACTTGTGGAAACCAAAATTAATTCGGGACCTATTTTTTGATGCTCTATGATTATCATAGAACTTTGTTATCAAAGTACTTACCCTCTGATCTGCAGACTGTATATAAGATGTGGAAATATGGAGTTAATTTGTTTTGAGAAAGCGTAAACTGCTCAAATGTTTGTGTGACATCACAAATAGATTTTTTGTGATTTAAGTCAAACATAGGTACTGGAGAACATGAGTACTATGGAACATAGGTACAAGGAAACATGGGTACCAGGAAATATGGGTACCAGAGATCATGGGTACTAAGGAACATGGGTACTAGGGAACGTGGGGATTGGGGAACATGGGTACTGGGGAATGTAGGGATCGTGGGTACTGGGGAACATGGGTACTGGGGATTRTGGATACTGTAGAACATGGGTACTGGGGATTGTGGGTACTGGGGAATGTGGGTACTGGGGAACATGGGTACTGGTGAACATGGGGATTGTGGGTACTAGGGAACATGGGTACTGGGGAACATGGGGATTGTGGGTACTGGGGAACATGAGAACTGGGGAATGTCTGAATTGTGGGTACTAGGGAATGTGTGGATTGTGGGAAATATGGATACTGGAGAATGTGGGTWCTGGGAAACATAGATACAGTCAAATAGTCCAGAGTTCTGGCACAAAGGTATTTTTTGAAGAAGAAAAAATGCTGACTGGACAGCTCAAAAAAACACTTGCAACAAAAACTTTCAAGGAGGAAGCATGAAGAGCACAAATGACAACCACACTGGCTGAGGTAAACAGCAAAATGGGCCGCATGCAAGAACATGTTCATATTCTTATCCTAAATTGCTCTTATTTTTGTTCTTATGAAGGGTTTGTACGAACACGCCACATCACATTCAACAAACTCTTCTATCTTCAGGAAAAGTGTGTAAATAAGGAGCGTAAACTGATGAATGTGTATCCAGGTGCTCGCCCACAAGGAGGTGAAGGGGTTATCTGTGGAATCAAAGTGGGCATTTCACAAGAGTAGGCGCGTCTAAAGCATAAATACTGTGGGCTATGAGGCCTACATGACGGTATCCTTAGACCCTGCTTGATCTCTTTACAGCCTGACCCAACACTAAGGTTAACCAGGAGAAATGTGACCCAAGTAGGGGTCTCCAGAAAAAGTGGTGCCGTACAGTAACGCCCCTTTTGTTCTTGTCCAATCAGGTGGTGCCGTACGGTGACGCCCCTTTTTTGCTTGTCCAGTCAGATGTGTCCCTTTAAAAAAAGTCCATCAAATCAGGTGTGTCGCTTTAGAATCGCCTTTCGTTGGGACACGCCCACTCGTCTGCAGAGACCCCTACTTGACAAGGAGAGGAGATTAGCATAATTACCACCCCAAAAACACCATGTAAGGCTATGTTTCCTGCCCCAGATATCAGGAAGTGTCCATTCATGAAAATGAAAGTGAAAACTAAAAAGAAGAACTTTACGAGTTCGGAGATTGAAGTCCTGCTGTCAGAGATCCAGAAGAGAAAATCATCATTTTTACCAGCGTCAGCTGTGGAATAAAAGGAGCTGCTAAAAGTATAAAAAACTGTGTTAAATCATTTTCATTTATTCAGAAGCCACACCGTCGCGCACCGTGAGTGTGAGTGTGACCTTGTGAACTCACAYCTGTCAAAGTAGTTCTGCTTTTTTCCTGCACTGTGGAGGGTGGGGTATTCCCACAAGGACATTGGTTGTCATGCAAAATCAGGGAGGAGTAAATATAAAAGCTTGCATCTGTCCTCTATCCAAATCATTCCTCATTGTGCTCTGAGTATACTGCAATCTGCACGCTCTCTCTTTGAAAATGTCTTCTGGGAAAAGGTTTACTGTCAAAGATGTTTTGGAACAGCTCTTGGACAGTGAAAGTGACTTAGAGGAGATTGTCTCTGAGACAGAGGACTGTGTTCAGGAGGACACTGATATTGAGGAATTCTCATCTGATGAGAATGAGAGTGTTGACCCTCCTGTTGTCTCTCAACCACCTGCAGACATGATCTCTTCCAAAAATGGAAAGATATGGTCCCTTTCTYYACTGAAACAACAGGATAGATGTAGCACTAGTAATATTATCAAAATGGTTCCAGGACTCATCAGATATACAGTCAGCCATGTTGATGACATCAAGTCATCATTCGAGCTCTTCGAAACGCCATCTATAAGAAAATATTGTGCTTGGGATGACAAATTTAGAGGGTTAGCGTTTAAATGGGGACAGGTGGAAGGACTTGGATGTAGTTGACATAATCATTCTGTGAGAGTAATGAATGTGCTCTCAACCTGAAAGTTTTTCTGATGGTGGCGCTACAGTAAAAGTCCTATCCTTCATCACCAAAACGAGACTTGTGGTCATTAATGTTGAGAAGTAAATTTGAGAAGATTCATATGAAAAATTCAAGATAAATTAATTCTAATTTAAAGGTTTGGCCTGATTGTGACGCTAGAGAACAGGTCAACTCACTGATTTTCAAGGGGTTATTTATGTATTCAACAAATAAAAAAGTGCCTGTCACAAAAACGTGGTCAACTATATTCCATAAATCATTTTCACGAGGTAAATATCCCTGGGGTCAGATTGACCCCAAGGACCAAATTTGTTATTACATTTGAGGACGATAGGAGGGTTAAAATGTTTTCAAAATACGTCTGGCGCTTTGGAGAAAATCCAGGACTCGCTGGAGGGATTATGTATCCCCTCTGGCCTGGGAATGCCTCGGAGTCCCCCAGGATGAGCTGGAAAGTGTCGCTGGGGAGAGGGATGTCTGGGTTTCTCTCCTGGACTTGTTGCCTCTGCGACCCGACTACGGAAAAGAGGAAAAGGATGTAGATGGGGACTTTAGAGAAAATTGCATAGCTGATGTGCTGAATAAATCTCTAAAAAATTAAATTTGATTAAAAAAAACATCTGACAAGCTAATTATATACCGAGACAAATTAAACTTCAATTAATGCATAATTTAAGTTGGTTTGTAGTTTGAGATCTTCATATAAATATCGTAGTGTTTGTTATACAACAGCATCAGCCAATTTATTTTAATTTAAACAATTTATATTGTGAGTCTAAATTAATACATTTAAAATTGCAACTCTAATTCAAGCAGAATAGCCTATTGTCAAGATAATCATAGAGTGTGATTTATTTTCAACTCCAAATATCTTCAAACTAACAAAATATAAAGTTATTAGTGAAGAAAATCAGTCTGGATAACAGCAGACTGACTGCACATAAAATATATGACAGGTCTGGATCGCTCATGAATTTTGTTCGTATCTGAAAAAATTCAAGATAGGAGAAAATTGTTGAATGCCACAAGTTCTCCTAAATCACTCGTACGCACAACTTAAGAACAAATCTGTKCGTACGAACGGTACTTGCATGAGGCCCAATGAATTGACAAAACATTGAGGACAGGACACAGAATATAAACTAGAAGCACTCGAAGAGTGCAAACCTCCGCCAAGACCAATTTCTCCCATCCTGCAATGGAGTATTTCGCAAATACCGCCATCTTTGCCTAACGCAAAGCATCTTGGTCCAGTTTGGGGGCAGATTTCCATTCTGTGTTCTAAGCTATAGACCTTCATGAAGCTCTAAAGCTCCCACTCCAAATATTT
>NW_013952584.1:353777-364807 GCF_001266775.1 Austrofundulus limnaeus | reverse complement strand
CAGTGAAATGACAAGCTGGAGCACTGCACAGCTCTGTTAGATGTAGCTGGAAGACTTTTCAAATTCGTCTTCTGAGGTATTAGTAAACAGCTGATTTGTTATCAGGCTGAGCTTTATGGGAGAAGTTTTCTGTTTGAAGCCGCTCGGCCCTGTTAGAGCTGCTGCACTGTGCATCTCTCTGCTGGATGCCAGAGACAAGAGATTTAATTTATGCAGTACTGATAGGGACAAGGCATTTCTTATTTTGTGAATTTTTAGTTTTTAATAAGCGCCACTGTTTGTTTTAGTAGCCCGCCCAGGGTTATTGGGACTAATTTTTCTGATCTTCGCTCTTCATTGTCAGCTCAGGTGGCGCCCTGCAGCGCAAATCAGCTGTGCGGTATGGTCGGCCTGACCGGTGGTGAGGAGARGTAAAGAAGTCATTTAATATGGCATAGTTTAGAGCACAATGAATCCAGAAAAACATCAAAGCCCCAGAAACTGTCACTCTGAGTCCTTGATGTCGCGCTCGCCCTGCGCTGATGAATCGCGCGCATCAGACTGGTGGTTCACTCCAGCCTGTGGGCCGGTTCACKGACTGAACCACCGGCCCTCTGACCTGCGTCTGGGCCGGTGGTGCAGCTCGTGGGCCGGTGGTTCAGGGGCTGAAGTGAACCACTGCACGCAGATGACGGGCAGGGGACCGATGGTTCAGCTCGTGGGCCGGTACCAGATTYGGCTCGGTTGCGCCCGCGTCTTCTCTGTTATTCCTGTAACGTAGCAGCACGTTCCTGAAGTTCTGTGCAGGGCTGGGGGAGCTCGCAACTTCTGGCTGATTCGGTCGAATTAAAAGAAATAATTCTGTGTCCACATCGTGATCCGAAACATCACCAAAATTTAGTGATGTGTTACGCTAGTATGCACGTGTTGTAAATATCATGACAATTCGTCTACACATTTTTGAGTAATGCTGTGACCGAAAACTTACCTCCTAGCCGGAGGTAAAAACAAATAATGAGAAAATGAGAAACACCTGGAGGAGACACAAAATAGGTGAGCATGGGCGGGGCTGGAGGAATGACAGAGAGCAGGGCAGGGAAACACAGGAAAACACAGAAACAGTAGAAAAACAAAGGCACAATAAACACAGACCATGACAGTACTGAGGAACATGAACTGGGAATCTTAAGTACTGGTTAACATAAGTACTGGGGTACTTAAGTATCGATTTTTTCATCTTTTTTCCATTTGAGATGCTAACTTAGTCTGTGCAAACTTTGAAAAGTTAGTACCCAAATGTATATATTTTAAGCAGAGGCCATTGCCAATGCTGATGAAAGGCTGCTGAATATATCCCTTTGCATTGAGTTACGTAGTAACATAAGTGTTGTTTGGCTGACAAAATAGCAATAAATTTAACCAACATCATACAAAGTGTAGAGTTTTAATATTGGATAATGTGGTGTTTTTTATACTCCATTATATCATTTATGAGAGAGTTGAATTATAAGCCCACAAAGTCTTACCCAAAAAATCCTGGCAATCGTTTGGTTAGCCTTTAGCCTCGCCTGTAGAAAGACTTTGGCCTTTTTTTCCATACTCCATGCTCCATGACTGAGATCATGGCTGATAAGGTACTCACTATTGATAGCTGTTAGATAGGACACCACTTCAAAGTTGACCATCACTTTATTGTTCCTACTTTATTTTGAGCATTACTGGACAATTTAAACATAGTTCAAGCAGAAAATCTCAGAGCATAAACAAACTGAGGCTATAAGAGTTTACTCGACAGTCATCACTGGAGTTCAGTGTCCTCAGCCTCTCCACAGTGCAGCCTTTCATTGATATTTTTGGACTCTGTTTAACCCAGCCTCTGTGCCGCAGCATCCAGCCTTTTTTATTAGGCCTGTCCCATTGACTCTGGCTCTAGACGCAGGGCAAATAGACTGGAAAAACGCTTGCTGTCTTGTCCCGGACACATCTCTCTCCATCACTCTCACTCCTGGGGGTTGGGGGGGGGGGTTCCCAGCTTCTGTTCTTCAGACTCCTTTTTTTCCTTATTATTCACTTCTTTTTAGATCTGCACCCACCCCTACCCTAAAGGCAGGTGGGGGCTCAGTTGCAAAGCTGTCCATCGTCCTCGTGGGCATTCGCATTCTGTTGTGTCTGCCTTTGACCCTGTCAGTGAACTGAAACTGCTGTCACTCTGAATCTATTAGCACTGGGACATTAATAATGTTGTCAAGCGCTGAGTTTGTGTAACTCGAGCACTCCCTGTCTTGCCTTCAGGTCTGCAGAAACCCCCCTTTTTTTTTATCTTGTGCAAAACTGAAGCTAATAGGAGTCCAACTTAAAGGGGGCAGCAGAGGGCRGGTGCTGTTAACACTTGCTTTAAAGAGAGCTTTCAGATGTGCTGGGATAAAGGGTCCAGAGATTTTCAAGCCTGATACTGTCTTCAAAAACAGTCCTTCCTCCCCTCTTTCAACACATCTTCTTAAATCCTGGACTGAGCTGAAAGGAGAGAGATCAAACCCAGTTCTGTCCCGACTGATCTTGACAAGTCTGTCCTCAGATAGCGTTTTTTTTTTTTTTAATTGCACAAAGCCAAATCTCTCACTCTCTTTTCCTTCGGATACACTTGATGTTGCACGAGAACAAATTGGCTGCTTCTGCCTCGACCGTATTGCGAATGGTGAGTCCACATGTCCCGAGGGAAAGAATATCCCATGTCGATGCTAGAATAATATCATGGAGGAATTAGCTATTTGTCAGAAAGTCATGACTGGACCTACAAAGAAGGCTGCCACAGGTGAACAACTTTGCTACCACAAAAATGATTAATTCAGTCAGTTCTGAAGATGTTGAGCTAAAGTTTGGTTTGGTAATAGCTGAGCATCATTATCAACACATAGTTTGAGATCTAACACATCTCACACGATTTTGCAATATTACATGTCGTACAAAGTGTCATTTACAAAGTTTGACTCTAATGGTGTTCATTCTCACAATGAACTAAATCTCTTATGAATAAGTGGAGGGTTTCATGCTTTGAAGAACTGCAAGGCTTTAATTTTATTTATTTTTTGTTGGTTTTCGATCCAGTCACCAGGTGTTTGTTTCAAATTCTCTTCCTGCGGATACAATTCCAGCTTTAAATGAGTTTTGTTAATTGTCACATTTTGAGTTTTAAATTTCCTTATGTTTACAGTGGATATTCATGGTTTTTAGTGTATGATACCTAATCTAGCTGCCCTATTTGGACTTGAATGCAGAGAAATCTTTCCTTATTATCTCACTCTGCTAATTTTACTTACCGGTTAAACACAGACACTGATGCTGACAATTTAAGTTACAGACAAAATCTTTCCTTTGTCTGCACTTYGTTTTTTTTAGCTGTGCTTGATGAGTGAAAGAAAATGGAAAAGTGTGAGTGTGACTGAGACACAAGCAGGAGGGAACCTCTCCTGCTGCTTAATGCCTTCAAGTTATTAAAAAAAAAAACGTCACGGAAACTGGACAGAAAGTCCTAAAAGCAGTCCTGGTGGAAGTGTGTCCTCTGCAGTCTCCACGTGTCTGTCAAGAAAAAGTCTATTTCCCACTTGGTAGAAGCAGCTTCTCAGGCCTTTTATTTTTTGTTGTTGATGAAAAAAACAAAGGGAATCCTGACAGAGGGTTGGACTTTAACCTTAGTTGCAGCTGAATAAAGAAAATGTTGCTTTTAAAAGAATTCATAATTTATATTGGTGTTTACATACAGAAAAAAAAGATTTCATGAATTTCAAGAATTCATAGGTACTGGGGATCAAAGGTATGATGTACATAGGTACTGGGATCATAGGTACTAGGTAACACAGGTACAGGCATTGTAGGGACTTGGGATCATAGGCATGGACCTCTAAATGACTCTGTATGTAATTAAATTACATTAGTCACTATATTCAAACAGCATCAGTGGTAATTAAAATGACACAGTGAGAGTGGTTAGCACCAATGTCTCACAACAAGAAGGTCCTGCTATTAAATCCCTCATTCGGACATGGGGTCTTTCTGTGTGGACTTCCCATGTTCTCCTCGTGTTTATGTCTAGACACTCTGCCTTCCTCTCAAAGTCCAAAAGCGTGTTTAGACTGCCTTCAGGCAAAAGACACATGTGATCTCAATGGGATTGGACATAAAATTGATCAGAAGCTCTGTAAAAGAGCATTTCACACTTTTTGCTAAATTTCCCAGGTATTTTATTATGGCTAGGTCAAAAGAAGAGGAATTCTGGTGTCTCTGTTCTGCCTGCAGAGAACTGTGTGAAATATGCCTCATTATGCCTCATTAAGAGCCAGACTCTATGCTATCGCCATTTGTATCATATTTGCTACGCAGGATTCTGTGACCTATATTTTATCAATGTGATCAATATTTTCCTCAAAAACCTGTTGTAAATCATGTGAGACATATATTCTGCTCTCTAGTGGATTAACAATGTACTGCAGGAAGTGGAACTTCTTTTTATTTTTTTATTTATTTTTTTTTTCATTTTGCCTTTTCAAAATGTCTGCTAACAAGAAGTCATCCACACATTTTTTTTTCAGGAAAACCTTTGTTATTTTTGGAGAAGTTATGCATAGCATCAATATTGTTTGTATTTTTAATAAATACTTTCTGTATTGAAACAATGCATTATTACTTAAAAATATTTTAATAGTACAGTTAAACGTGTTAAAAATTTGTGTATCAAACTTGAAACTGCAGGTATATAAGGTACTCCAGTCCTGAATTTTCATGTGACATTATAGCAATTTTAATAATTTAATCAACAGTATTCTTGCCACAATACATCCAGACTATTTTGGATGATTGATTAATTACTGAAATGCCATTTGAAAACACATTTTGGCTATTTTCAAAGTGGTTCCTTTGAAATTATAATCTCTACGCTGTACTGACTAATTATTTACGTGTTAGATGTCAAAGAGAATTGAGGAAGAAGAGAGAAAAAAAGAAAGTAAGAAAATGTCATCAATTTAATAGATGGCAATCTTTTGATAAAGTGTATGGTACATCTGTGCCTGAACAAGGACAGAAACTGTTTTTGTGCCTACTACGAAGTGAAATAAAGGGCTATAAAAAGTTCATTGTTAAAAAAAAAAACAAAGAAGTAAACTTCCTCGAGTGTTCTAAACTTAAATATGTCAGTTCTAAAAAATGTGAATTTTCTGACTATTTTTTAAAGGGTTAGTCTTTAAAGGTTTAAAATGGTAAGCAGTTTTGGTTTTCTCTCTCAAACTACAAAAGATTCTTGAGTGATTCATTAAGTTCAAGCGTCATCCAGCAGCTCAGCTCATCCAGAGGCTGACTGTGTTGAAMCAACACACTGACTGTCAGTGTGTTAGAGCCCTCTGCTGGTGGATCTGTGGAAGGAACTAGGAGGTAGGACCACAGAACTTCTGCAGAAAATGCAAAAAACAGCTACTGCCCTAAATTTAAACAGCAGCTTTATAAAAATCTGAGTTTTATAAAAGTTTACATCTTGAGATTTGAGCTGTATGTGTAAAGAGAAGTAAGATCAAAAGAAATGTTAAAGATGTTGTCAGGAGCTCATAATGGTCACCATGGTAATCACAAACCCGTGTCTGTCACTCCCTGACAGCAAACCTAAGAGACGCAGACAGACTGAAAAGTAAGCCTCAAACAGCTGAAAACCCAAAGTTGGATCTTAGTATTTCTTGACCTATGAGTACAGGAAGGCTCTTGTGGTCACATATTTAGTTTTTCTAGATGCTACGACAAATAAAATTAAAAAGAGTCTTTTATTCCTGTATTTAAGAGAGTGTATTGAGCTCAAATGTAACTTAAATTTGTGGAAGCTTGGGTTTGCTCTGTACCGAGATTTTAGAGAAAACCATTCACCAAATCTGAGTTATAGAGACTGAAGGAAGGCTGAATTTTCTAATTTGTTTTTCCAAACTCTAATCAAAATGTTTGTTTTTTTCTTGAAGTTTTTTGTTAATTGTGTCTACATTGTGTAGCTTATGGCTTCCAAAAATTGTAGTAGTTGAGCCTCAGATGTTGAAGTAAAATGTGCAGGTTGGGGGATCCCTGGGCCACAGCCCCCACTTTGAAAAACACTGCTCTATGTCACTTAATTCAGCACATTTACTCTACATTTTTTTATGCTGCTTTTAGCATTTAGCTACTTAACTGTTTTATCACTTTTTGCTACTACTAACTTTAGCTACTGTGCTGCTAGTTTTTAGCTGTTTTATACATGTTTGCTTCTTTTAGCTTTTAGCTCCAGTTTTGTTTATTCTAGCTACTGCTTTGCTGATTTTACTTTTGGTGTATGTTTTATTCTTTTTTTATTTTTAGCTTTAAACTGTTCCGTAAGTTTTAGCTGTTATTAGCAACTGCTTTGCTCATTTTATTTTTAGCATTTATTTTTTAATTGTGGTTATTGTGTGGTGCTTTTAGCTTTTAGCAACTCTGTTTTGCTCATTATATCTTTAGTAATTTGTATCTAATTGTTGATACTGGTTTAAGTTGGACCAAATTTATTTATTTTCTATGTAAATGATTTGGTTAATGTGTCAGGGGTGTTTAAATGTGTTTTATTTTTAGATGACACCACATTTTTTGTTTGGGTAAAGATATACAATGGATGATGGAAATAATGCAAACAGAATTTGTAAAAATACAAACCAAGTTTAAACTTAACAAATAGTCACTAAATTTGGATAAATCTAATTATATGACATTTAGTAATAACAAGAGAACTGTTGATGTTCCATTTAGAGTTAATGGTGTTGAGATTTGTAGAGTCAGTAAGGTGACATTTTTGGGGGTCATTATTGATGAAAAGCTGACATGGAAATCTCACATAAATCATTTAAAAACAAAAATAGCCAACTCCATTGCAGCATTATACAAAATAAGGGACTTATTTAATGATAAAGCACTGTTTATATTATATAATGCAATAATTGTTCCACACTTGATTTACTGTGTTGAAGTCTGGGATAAAGTGTGCAAAACTATCACAAATCCTATTTTTATTTTGCAGAAAAGAGCCATCAGAATTATTACCAGAAAACATTACAGTCACCCATCGAATATATTATTTTCTAAATTNTTATATTGGTGTTTACATACAGAAAAAAAAGATTTGTGGAAAAAAAAAAGGGGATAACTTTGCAGCAGAAGTAATAGTCTGTGGCGGAAATAAACGTGTTTGATGGATATTCTTAATTAAAATCCCTCTTTGGCATCTCAAGATAAGAAATAATCTAAAGCCCGATCAGTCAGCAGCGAGAGGGAAAACAAATCTAGATGGCAGCAACAAGAACGAACAGCTCCCTCAGCCTCAGTGAAAACAGAAGACCCTGCCAACAGGGGTTGGGTGGGGGATGGGGTGACTCAGCAGCAGTCATTTATGAATCAGAGCCCAGTCATGGACCATCGGTCCCAGATGTTTCCCCCATCCATGCTCCTCTTACAGTAAACGTCAGGCCTGCTGGGTACACTCAGTCGAGCTGACCACATCCAGTTTTTAACCTGAGAGTTTACTCTTTGAAAGTGCAGGTTGCATAATCTGAATGAACTGTTACTGGAACTCTCTGCTCTGGACTGAGTCTGGGTTCTTTATGAGAATGTCGTCTTTATTTAGAAAGCATGGGATCAGTTGTATCAATGGTAACAAATTTAGTTTTGAACAATCCAAGACTTGATTTTATTTTATTTTTTTTATTTATCAATAAAAGCCCTTGCAGTCCTTGAAGGAATGCATATCATCCACCAAATTGTAGCCAAGAAAGCATTTTGCTAGATAGCGATATGTTGCATGGTCTGACATGATCTATGTTTGGAGCAGGTGTTGTCAGCTACTAACCACCAAATCTTAACTCATTGTTTATGAAATTCTTTGAGGTATAGTCCTTTTTGTGTTGAGTAAGACTGATTTGCTGTGGCAGCTATTTTTAACTGACTCCAGAAGTTAAGACTCTTTTACACTTCAAGTCTCGCTGATATCGTTGTGGGATGAAAACTTTGTAGCCTCTGTCTGTTACTTCCCACTGACACCATGTCTTGTTCATAGCCCCCAGTCAGAACTGTGTCTTGCAAATCTGTACGCAATGCTTGATTTGAGCTTGAAGTGAGATTTTGAGCCTCTGATGTTACAATCACTGTCATGAATGATGAGTAAATTCAACACTCCTCTTTTATTCGAGGTTGGGACAACAGGGATTTATTTTAGCACAACAGTGTTAGTGGGGGAAAAACATAATATTACAATATTTACATTACAAAGTTACAAAGTGGTAACTTTGTACATGCATGATTCATTTCCATTGTGTACATGGAGTGGAGTGGGTCTCCTCTCTGCTCTGATTGCAGATGAGGTTTGCAGGAAAGAAGGAGGGGCTCAGGGCAACACTTGCTGCACTCTAGAAAAGTAACTGCGGGAATGATTGGTTCTTTCACACGTTGTTGCCAAAGTCTCCAATGACCAGGGAAAAAGGCATAAGATTTGTTGCTAGTTGATATTTTGGGGAAAAAAAGTTGCTAGACTGGTCTGAAAACTCACAAAATATAGCAGCTAATTTAAAATGGTATTTTTATTAGCAAGATGGATAGCTTCTAAGATCAGCTCACCGAGATAACCATCAGCACAATTGAGTGCCCACCTTTGTAGTTGTAAAAATCAATTCTGTCACATGGTGGAGCTTTGATCTTCATATTTTCTATGAATAGCTCTGACGCAAATGTTCCACAGCAGCCTTAATTCCTGTAGTATGTCCTTTTTGAAAGCTTAATTTAAATCTGTCTAGTTGTTTATGAGACATTTTGCTAAAAGGCAAAAAAGATTGACTCCAAAAGTTAAGGCCATAGTTTTAATTATGTCATTCAAAAATGTGTTACGCTTCAAGTCTGTGTTGTAGAAAACAATAAACTGCAACCACCACACCAGATTTTAGGTCAAAAGCTGTAAAATACACACATTTATGACTATTTCTGTTGTAGATGTCATAAATTTGTTCATGAGATATTTTGTTAACGATAACGACAAATTAATACACAGACACAGGCAAAAACATCATTGTCTGCCTTAATTAATTGACCATTTCCCGTTCTGAATCATGAAACTAGTTTTCCAAGTCTAGTCTTTCTGTATGGAGCTTGCATGATCCCTTCATGTTTGTATGGGTTTTCTCCAGATAGTCTGATTTCCTCCAGTTCAAAATCATGCAGGTTTAGGCTGCCTTGAAACCCAGGCCTCTCTCGAAAACAAGACTTCTGATTTCAATGAGATTTACCTGGAGGTTAATTAATCAATGACTTATCCATTGTGACAGTGGCCAAGGAGATGGAATATTGGACGGAATGTGAGGAGAGAGATTTTGGAACTGTGTTTAGCTGACCTATCCAACCCTGTTGGCACCACCACTAAAAACCACTGAGATTCAACCAGTCCATAGATTCCAAAGGTCTTGACCCCAATTTCTCCCCTTTTGTTTACAATAATGTACACCTCTTCAGTGCCACCTCTGACACTCCTTGTACTGGAACACCTAAAGTTGGTGTGGGTGCACCCAGTCTGAGCTGAATATGAGAAGAGAAAAAACATTCTAACAGAGGCTGCAGTTTGATGGGAAAGACCTCAGTAGACCTTGTTGCATGCAGAGAATAAATAATAGTTTAATCTTTAATAAAGAAATACATGGAGTAATTCTATTAAACAAATGGATGAAGTAAAAGGAGATGATTTACCAGCTGGGGTCAAAGCCTAAATGTCAAGCTTTAGTTGATGGTATTTTGATATATGGTTTATAGGAGAGTTTAATATCCATGAATTACGAACATTATTAGTTATGTACAGCAACTGTTGCCTGAAAATGAATGTTATACGTTTTGCAGAGCTGAAATGTCTAACCTCGTTCCATCCTTTGCTGTCACTCTTCATAAGCTAGCTGAAATTCACTTAATTGTGTAATTAGATGAGAGAACTTAAAGATGGTCCCAGAAAATTGCTAATGCATTTCTTCTATGTTTAGAATTTTAATTTAGGCTTTTAGGAAATTCTGAAAGGGCACAGAAGAATGCACTGACTATGAATTTGTAATAATATTGTGGATAGCAAAAATGGCATGTTCACCATGTGGTGGGGTAGATTTGTTACTTGCGGACATACCCCACAAATAATCTCATCTGTTTACTAAACTGAGTAATATTCCCACAAATACTGTAGGTACTCTTATTTGGTATGTAAAATACAAAATAGTACAGCTGCATGTTTACAATATTCTACGCAATCTTATTTAAGGCTTTTTGGTGTCAGTGACTGAATCATCCTTATGTACCCTAGATGCCTATACGTACCCAAACCGATACACCCATCCCTATATTTCCTGGTAACTTTGTTCTCCTGTACAATACCTGCACTTTAATTCAGTATTTTTTTTTCATTTGTTTTAAGACATTTGAAAGGGGTACCAAGCATCTTTCAAGACTTTCATTATTAATCCCAGGAGAGCAAGGGCATAATCCTCATCCTAAAAGTGGGTGGGGGGGGCACATTTTTTAAAGGTCTTGTTGTTCCCACTTCGGTTGAAATAAGTGTGTGTGTGGGGGGGGGGGGGGGGGAAGGGGGCACAGATGTGGGAAGTGGGGGGGACATGTCCCACCCTGTATCTATGGCAGTTACGCCCATGCAGGAGAGCATAGGTACTGGGGAACAAAGGTACTAGGATCAAAGGTACTGGGGATCATAGGTACAGGGTAAAATAGGTTACTGGGATCATAGGTACTGAGTAACATAGGTAATGGTGATCATAGTTACTGGGTAACATAGGTACTGGGATCATAGGTACTGGGTGGGTTCATGGGTACATGGTTCACAGGTACTGGGTAACATAGGTACTGGGTTTCATAGATACAGGGATCATAGGTACTGGTAAACATTGGTACAGAATTCATAGGTACTGGGGATCAAAGGTATGATGTACATAGGTACTGGGATCATAGGTACTAGGTAACACAGGTACAGGCATTGTAGGGACTTG